>NC_088361.1:32735625-32775625 GCF_034508935.2 Berghia stephanieae
CAAAAACAATAACAAAGGCCTGAGTGACGTCATCTGCATACTATCTATATATACAATATGAATTTTATTTAGCACAATATTCACTTAATGTGCCAACAGCGCATTACAAGGGGTTCAGAACCAACAGCAACACCGATCATTGTAGTGCGAGACATGACGCGTGTATGTATTACAATTTTTTTTAGACAGAGACAGCGGACGCTCCTACCTCCCTGCCAACTAGTCAACTAGTCATTCATTTTACACCATAGAATCGTGAAAGAATGTGAGTAAAGCACCTGATCAAGGACTAATTAATTTGCAGGCCAGAAGCCGAGTGTCATGCCACAACACCACGAAGCAGCATCTGAAAGGATACCGCGTACTCTCAGGAAAATTAAAAACAAAACAAAACAGAATCCCCCCCCCCCCCCTTCCCAAGAAAAAAAAGAAGCAAAAAACCCAACAAAAAAAAAAAAAACAAAAACAAAAACAAAAACCCCCAAAAATATATTATAATAACAACACCACATTTTAAAATTCTGGCTGAAAATAAATTCGTCCTTCAAACAAACAACTCCCCCTCCCAAAAAAATAAACAATGTAATATATATGCAACAGTTGTAATCTGTGTGTACTCAGTTCACGTCGGTTGTAATCAACTAAAAACCATAAGCGTGGCGTAATCTTATGAAAGATGAAATGCAGTTCTGTCAGCCGCTTTTTAGTTCTGGCAGGCAGTGATTACAAATTGTTAAATAAATACCATGATATCACCTATCTGGCTGGCAACAGAAAAAAAACCCCAACAATAACAATAAACAAAATGGCACTGAAGGTATTTTATGTAATAACTTACTTGGTCGGGGTAGGTTGCAATTTTTGCCCGCCGAACCTATTGAGGTGGTCGTCATGGCTCAATTTGGTCACTTGGAAATGCCCTAATTCTATGGGCTTTTTTAACTGTTTCGCTGGCACCATGCCGGGTCTAGCAACGTTGAACCTTGGCACATTTTTATGGGATATTGACACTGTCGCGTGGTTTAAAAGCAATGATAAAATCACATATGAAGCAAACTGCCACAAAACCATGGTTTAATTGTTGTTGTTCTTTTTTTAAATGAAGGAATGAGAGCTGTTGTAAATATTACACTTATACAAATACTTTAATTATAGACCTAGTCTAGTTGTAGTTGTTACTCGTAAAACGAGTTTGGTAACATAAAAACGCGAACAAATCTCTCATATATTCGAACACATAATTCCAAAAAATTGAATCTTTTTGTAATGTGTATCTGCAACTTCTGGACTAACGACACACCACTGCTTTCTTTAACGGTCTGAATCTTTAACCCTTTAACGACGAGGCCGACTTTTTACTCAATTGATATTTCTACTCATTATTTGTCTGTTAATAGTAACAGACCTATTCGTTGTCATCAAGAGAAAAGTAACAATGATACGACCCGTCGTCGATTACTATATGGTTTAAAATGAAAAGAAAGGTTGCCAAATTAGAATAGAATCGAACTCAGATTGAAAAGGATTAATTTTAAAGTCAAGATCAATAACAAGTCCACGCGTCCGATTGCCAAGTCACAATAATTTTAGAATACTATTATTGAATTCAACACATTCAGATTTGCGTCTTGCCGAATTTTAGATCACACACACACACACACACACACACACACACACACACACACACATACTCACACACGCTACTAATTCCTCAACTACGTCAGCTGTTACATGTGAGATGGCGCTCCAACTTTATTAGCCTTCTGATCTATAGTTCGTTTTATAATATAATATTTTATAAAATTCCCATTTTCGTTATATTAGCGTGGTCCTCATTAACAAAAAAAAATTATTATTCCTGTTGTGATATTGTTATCATCATCATCATCATCATTATTATTATTATTATTATTATCATCATCATCATCATCATCATCATCATCATCATCATCATCATCATCATCATCATCATCATCATCATTATCATTATTATTATTATTATTATTATTATTATTATTATTATTATTATTATTATCATTATCATTATTATTATTACTATTATTATTATTATTATTATTATTATTATTATTATTATTATTATTAGTAGTAGTAGTAGTAGTAGTAGTAGTAGTAGTAGTAGTAGTAGTAGTAGTAGTAGTAGTAGTAGTAGTAGTAGTAGTAGTAGTAGTACTAGTATTATTATTATTATTACTAATATTATCATTGTAAGTTTTGGTGCTATTACCATTGTTGTATATTTTGTGATCATTAATGGTATCATTATATATATTTTTTGGTTTCATTTACCAATTGTTTAAGACGCAAGTCAGTAATAATATTTTCTGATAAAACGTCTTTTTTAAAACAACTTTACCAATACACGTTAACCTCACATTGATAATTGTGGCCTATCCCCGCAAAACGGTTTTATGTCAGGTTGTTTAGATGCTATAGGTTGAATTTATAGGCAAACATGAAACTTGGGTAATTTTATCGTTTATTAAGGAAAATGGAAATTGATTCTTAAAGTGATCAAATCAAAATCTCAAATTTCGGTTCATTTTTAATTTAACATCACTTTTTGACTGACATATGGTAAATCCATGCTTAATACCGTTTTGAGTTGATTGGTCACAAATTAAGATAACCCTCGACTTATCAAAAAAGCCTTAAACTTTACATTTCTTTGAAGTCCCAGGATTGAGACTTTTGGATAAACCAGGGTTTGTTTTAATCCACAGATAAATTTGATAGGAGAAGAAGAAGAAGAAGAAGAAGAAGAAGAAGAAGAAGAAGAAGAAGAAGAAGAAGAAGAAGAAGAAGAAGAAGAAGAATTAGGAGAGAGAGAGAGAGAGAGAGAGAGAGAGAGAGAGAGAGAGAGAGAGAGAGAGAGAGAGAGAGAGAGAGAGAGAGAGAGAGAGAGAGAGAGAGAGAACAAAAACCGAGAAAAAGGAAACAGAAAAACAAATACAAACAAGTCATTTAATAAACACAAAAAACAAAAACAAAGACAAAACAAAAACAAAGCAAAAAACAATAAAGAAAAAAAAAAATCAGAAGTAAAAACAAACTCAAACAAAAAAACAAAAAAAAAAAAAAAAACAACAACAAAAAAACCAAAAAAAAAAAAAAACAAAAAAAAAAAAAAAACAACAAAAAACAACAAAAAACAAAAAAAAAACAAGAAGAAAAAAGCAAAAACAAACTCCATTGATAAAGATAGCGCCCGGCTTGTCTGACCAGAATGAAAGAGATGTGTTACATCGTTGTAACTGTAAGTAGAATAACCATACACGAACATTCATACCTTAGAAAATCAAAACAAAATGCGTTAAATTATTGAAGTAGATAAATTATCTAATAAACTCATTGTATAAATAGATAAAGAGACGAATGGCTGATAATAGATCTTATAAGAAGATAAATGGTTGAATAACATTATAGATAGCTTCAAATAAATATAAACAAATGAACGATTAAAAAATAAAAATAAAAAAATAATTAGGATATAAATTGATATACAAATTACCAACAAAACGAAGACGACGAAACGATAATTATACGAGTCAATCTCCGGTTTCGATCCTAGCAGACGACAAATTTTTCCTGATTACTTCAGGAAACGCAAAATTATGATATTCACCGATTTTTATCCACGAGCTGTCTATATACCAGGCTATACGCAATATAGAATTTATTATATTATAATTTTCTTAGAGTCTGTATTGTCGCCGATACTGGCTCAATATGACAGAACTTTTGGATGACGTATCGCGTCAAGCTGACGCTCTCGGCCAGGCTTTCAAAGAAAATCAATCGGAAATTCACAGGCTCCAAACCATACACAAAGATCTTGAGGCAAGTTTGTTTTATGAGGTAGAAAAACGCCCATTCTTCTGTTGTTCATTTTTATATTAACATCTTAAATTGTGAGTAACGAAAATGAAAAATTTTGAATGGTGAAAAAACGATTAGTGGATGAATAAATAAAATAAGAAAAAAAATCCTGTAGACTAGAACTCTAAGTCTAAGTGGATCGAATCAGAAATAATTTTAATAAGCAAGATCTTTATTATTAAGAATTTAACAAATAACTTTCCTTATTTTGATGTATGTTTTTATTCAGAACTATTGATTGTGGAAATGGTCTGTGGCAAAGGTTACATTTAACAAACTGAGCAGCGGCCTCAAATCATAGATCTAGAGAGCCTCGCCTTTGGCCTACCAACCTCCGCTGCACGTCCAACTCGCCTTGAGCATGCATTCACGTAAAATATAAAGATTTTAAAAAAAAAACCTACCTCTGTTTCAAAAACTAGCATCTTTCACCTTTCTAAGAAACATTTTGATTTTTCAGAACTTTAGTTCGTTAAAAAATACCGGCCAATCTGACCCGTTGAGTCGAATGAAAACGAAATTTTGTTGTTTACACGGTTCAAAGGAAATGCCGTAAATAAGCTTTCATGGACTTCCTGTGTTGTTTTTACAGTGTCACGTGACCGTTTTGAGAAATTTGACGTCTGCTACAAATAATTAGACCGGTAGGGGGTAGATATTTTCGTTGGAGCAGAGAAAAAGTGAGTATTATTTCTTGGACTTGTAGAGAGGCCTAGGGTCCACCAGCAGTCAAGTTGATTGAATAAAAGAAAAAAAGGCCTTTTTTATCCGCCGCCACCACCACCATGAGAGTGGAGGGTGAGGGGGGGGGGGGGGGGTGTTGCATGAAGACGAAAGGGAGACGTGGTGACCTTGGGTGACGTAGAGCATCTCAAGGATGCTGGCAGCAGTTGCATGTGTTCTTAACCCCTTAACGGCGAAGCTAATTTTTTGCTTTTAGATAATAGTTTGCTTTTATCTTTATTATTGTTAACGGGGAATACAGCGTTTCCACCAAGAGAGCAGTCAGACTATCGCAACTCGGACTTCAATTGTCTATAATCGTTTTGCCGTTACTTGTCTTTTGATGATAGAAGATTTGGTGTTAGGTCAAAGATCGAATTTCGCCGCTAAAAGGTTGCATTGCTACTGGATTTGCTCCCCCCCCCCCCACCTTTTTTTTTCTTCTTTTTTTTTCACCTTAGTATTGTTGATTGCTATTTCCTTTTTTATGATTAGCAAGTGCCGTAGGAGTCTCACAGGATGCAGGAGTACTGCAATTAACCCTTTGCCAGTGACACTGATTTTTTTTGTTTTCAAATAAGTCTTCATTTATATTATTTTTTAACGCAGAAAAACAAAAACGTTTCCACCATAAGAGCAGTAAGAATATTGATAAAAAGCGCTTTGAGCACGTTGGGTGGATATTGCCCTATATAAAAGCTCATGTTTTTAAATTGTATTTTGTTTTTTGTCTTTTGATGAAAACGGTAAGATTTTATTTTTGGTCCAAGTAAGATTGATATTCGCCTTTAAAAGGTTAAGTTTTTTTTTTCAGGTTTTTGTTTTTTTTTTCAAATGCCTAGTGAGAGAGAAAAAACAAAACAATCATACATGTATCTGCAAACAGCAGAACGTTTTCATTTTACAATGAGATGGGAAGGGGAAGGGATAACATTATGACAAAAGAGAGAGAGAGAGAGAGAGAGAGAGAGAGAGAGAGAGAGAGAGAGAGAGAGAGAGAGAGAGAGAGAGAGAGATGGGCGGGGGAATGGGGGGGGGGGGGGGGGGGGGGGGGGGGGAATAGTAAGGGGGAATGGGAAAAGATGAAAGAAACAATGGGTTGCCTGATGATGTAGATCAAAGGAATGTTACAGCGGTGTTCACGGAGCGTACTTCGTGAAACTTTAACCTTTTACAGTGACAGTTTTTTTTCTGCAGATTGCTTATGCAGAATAAATCGTTTCCACCAAGAGAGCAGTAGTAAGAGTATATTTCGACTCGGGCTTCAATTAAACTATAAATCGCAAAGCTTGTCTTTTAATGATAACATTAAGACTAAGATCTGGAGTTTGGGGAGTGTAAGATGGAATCTCGCCAATAATGGTTAAAATTGTTTTGATTTTTAAAAATATAACACACACACACACACACACACACACACACAAGCGCGCGCGGTCACGACAGCGAGGACCGTCCATTGCATGTGTTGCAACGGTAAATCAGTTTACGTGTACGTAGATCCTGAGGCGAGATGCCCCGTTACCGTGTACGCACCCCCCCCCCCCCCCCCCCCCCCCCCCCCCCAAAAAAAAAAAAAAAAAAAAAAAAAAAGAAAAGAAAGAGACACGCACACATACACACACACACACGCACATACACACACACACACACACACACACACACACACACACACACGCACGCAGTCTCGCATCCGCTACGAACTAATTTTGCGCACCAATTTTTACTGCACTAATGCACCAAATTGCATTTGGTTTGGCCACTTGGCCTCCTGTAACCAACTTTTTGGCTTCCTCTGACTTTCCCCGTTATATCGTTTTACTCTGGTACCGGTAAAACTTATTTTATTTGGCAATCTAAATATCTAAATGCAACACGTGCTAACGCCACAGATTGCATTTGCTAATGCTTCTATATATACAAATTTTCCTTATCCTATCTAAATTGTTTAACAAATCTAAAGAGTTTTCGCGAGGCTAAGGTGGGTTTGGTGGTATTTGGGCTCCTGCCGAGGAATCTGGCCTCTTGCTATAGCTAGTTTGGTCTCTTACTCAAAAATGATCTGGCAACCCTGCCTGGCTAGGCGGAACCTTGATAACAGAAACGGGACCCACACAGGGTTGCCAGTTTGGCATTTTAAATGCCAGATTCCAAAAATCTGGCATTTTTGAAAACCGTTTGGCATTAGAAAAATCATTTGGCATTTGGCATTTTCATTTGGCATTTTCTTTTCTTGTATATTATACTTCAAATGACACCTTTTCTCAACCGTGGTGTAGTGGTTTAGCACTCCACTTAGTAGTCAGTAGGTAAAAAATTACCCCAACAGGAAATTTAGTATAATTAAAAAAAAAAACAAAAAAAAAAAAAAACAACAAAAAAAGAAAAGAAAACATGCAAGCCACCAGGATATGATAGTAAATTGTCTATCAAAAGTGAGTAGTTTTCTTAGTGGGGGTGGGAGTCAACAGACTTTGGCATTTTTTTGAGTGTTTTGGCATTTTTTGAGTCTTCCCCTGGCATTTTGTTGAAAAATAATCTGGCAACCCTGGACCCACACGATTTCGCGAGGAATTAATCATGAAAACAATTAGGATATAATTTCAACACAACTTTTGAAATTCATCAAGGATTGTCCATTACCGAATGTTTTTTGATAGAAAACAAATGCATCTTCAAATCTAAACTGCTTTTGACGGTAAGCGGTAAGTTTTTATTTATTTTTCTGTCCAAACGAATGATTTGTCCTGGTTATAGAAGCTAAGTATTGGTAACACCGGCTCAGCTCTCTATCACTTATGCACCAATTGTGACCCATCGCACCAATCTGGTATTGTGTTGGAAGAAACCAGATGAAAAATAATGAGTTATAGGAGCGATAGAATGAGCTATCAAATGAATTAAACGACAGAAAAGATTATAAATTTGATGAATGATTGATGAAATGAAAAAGAAAACATATTGAGGTAGGAGTTATTTCATGATTAAATTAACTATGAATATATATATATATATATATATATATATATATATATATATATATATATATATATATATATATATATAATATATATATTTATTATATATATATATATATATATATATATATATATATATATATATATATATATATATATATATATATATATAGAATGCAAATTGTCACTCACATTTTTTGTGGCCGAGACGATTCGTTTCTGTGTCTTACACGTCTTCAGTCGGCGTAATCCTTAGTATATATATATATATATATATATATATATATATATATATATATATATATATATATATATATATATATATATATATACATATATATATATAGTATATATATATATATATATATATATATATATATATATATATATATATATATATATATATATAACAATGAGATTTACTAACAAAAGAGGGGAGCTCAGATTAACTATTCAATTAAAAATAACTATATCACATCCACAGCTCAAATGGTTAAACGGTGAGTAAAACTGATTTGAACTTTGTAATTTTTTTGTGGTGTTATGCTTTATTATTTTTATTTTTTTACATCAAAGGACACAGTCACTACCTCTTCGTCACAATCATCATCATCACTACTACTACTACTTCTACCACTACTACTACTACTACTACTACTACTACTACTACTACTACTACTACTA
This sequence comes from Berghia stephanieae, assembly GCF_034508935.2. Taxonomy (NCBI): domain Eukaryota; kingdom Metazoa; phylum Mollusca; class Gastropoda; order Nudibranchia; family Aeolidiidae; genus Berghia; species Berghia stephanieae. Next base: position 32,743,905 of record NC_088361.1, read on the forward strand.
CTACTACTACTACTACTACTACTACTACTACTACTTCTACTACTACTACTACTACTACTAACTACTACTAACTGCTACAACTAGTAATAGCAATATTAGTAGTAGTAGTTTCTTCTTCTTCTTCTTCTTCTTCTTCTTCTTCTTCTTCTTCTTCTTCTTCTTCTTCTTCTTCTTCTTCTTCTTCTTCTTCTTCTTCTTCTTCTTCTTCTTCTTCTTCTTTTTCTTCTTCTTCTTCGTCTTCTTCTGTTTTTTCTTCTTCTTCTTCCCTTTACCCCTCTATTCTTTCTATTTTCTTTCTTTCTTTCATCTTCCTCCTTTTCTGTAATCTTAATCGATCGAATATGGTGTGAAAATAACGGACTCCCATCATAAACAGACTGAGTACAATTTTGTGACAGGAATAAAAACATCAATAATTACACATTTAATAAGTCTATGGATCAACTGGGTTTTCAGACAATTCCTGAATGATGACATAGTTAACAGGACTCTGTCGGACGATCGAGGGCATCCTACAAGGGCCGAGCAGTACAGTGGAAGACTGCTAAATTTATGCCTCTCAACTTTAAGTCCAAAGAGTTGGTCTGCGGACGAATTTAAATTACGAGTAGGATGATGATTTTGAAATATTTCTTGTAGATGTGACCCATCTTCTCAAAATGTCGTTTTGTCGGTATGAACTTGTTGCCATATTTAAATTTTAAGTAAAAATGACCAGAAATGAGAATGTTTAGTCTTTTATATCTTAACTCTCACCTTACCGAGTATTTTCAGGATTTTCCCCGAAATATTATATCTACCAAAAACAAACAGACAAACAAACAAACAAACAAACAAACAAACAAACAAAATGACTTCTACACTATACAAAGTTTTGTGCAGCAAAACAAGCTTTACGGCTATGTGCTATGTGGTATGACACTCGCTTTCGGATCGGAAGGTCTTGGATTCGAGCCTCGCTCGGCGCATAGTTGAGTCTTTGGAAAAGACTCTTTACTCACATTTTCTCACCGTATTCAAATCGTACATGGACGTTAACAGCGTTGTCTGTGTCGGAAATAAAAATTAAAATATCACCCAACAGACGTCATGTCTCGTTCTAAATGTTACGTGTTGATGTTGGTCAGGGACCCTTTGTAAAGCGCTTTGAGTACGTTTAGTGGATATCGCGCTATATACAAGCTCAAGCTCAAGTTTACATAACAGCATTAAGTTCTAACGGCTATAGCAAATATTTCTCTTCAAATTTTATGATGTACAGAACAAATCAAAAGAAGAACATTGTTCTTTGAATCGTTACAAATGTGGCCGTTTTTCTGTCTTTGGTAAAAAAAATAGTTAAGTGACAATATTATGTATAACCCAAGTTTCATATGTTTGGCTCATCCCGACCTAATAGCGTTTTGAGGGAGTGGGTAACAAATATAGTGGTGACGGGCCGTTTAAATATCTAAAACAGAAGACAATAATTTACATATTTCTAATTCCAAGAGAAAAGCAAGTTTGATGATGTGGTTCTTCAAGGCAACAGTCTAGTGGCCCAGCTGTGTGTCCTGGAGGAGGAGAAGGGCAGACGACAGAGGAACATCGGCGATCTAGAGAGGGGTAGGTAAGAATAGTCTACTGGTAAGAATGCAGCACATTTTGTGAACCTTTTCGACACTATCTAAAGTAAAATGATTGAACTACGTTTGGAGTGGATGGTCAAACGGTACGACGTATGTCTCGTAACAAGTTCAAGCGATATTGAGCGTGGTCATCGATGACAGCGAGAGCGGATTTTGGTGAGGCGATTTGTATACAACGCCAATCATTTGAGAACGTGACAATGGTACGCTGAAACGGATATTATATTGTCCTCGTGTACAGAACGGGATTGAAGTTTTGTCCTATATGACCCTATATGTTAAGGGCATTGAGCAGTGTAACAAAGATGAACAAAATTCTATAGGTCAGAAAGGGTTACAACCAACGTATACTTAGTAACAGATCTGATTACCCAAATTGCTATGAGCTCATTGTTGCAAGGAAAATACTCTAAAACCAACGCAAGTTATTGTCCATTGCAACAATGTTAAAACAAGCCCATAATTGCGTTCGGTTACCAGACCTGCAAATATATGCAGGTCGGTTACAACCAGTTGACTTTTATAAATAGTATTTAAATTAAATGATTGTGGGTAGTAAATTCAGTGGACAAAATAATGGCTGAAGAAATATTACAGATTTGTGATTTAACATTATATTTCATAACTTAACCAGCGCATGGTTGGTTTAATCTATCCACGTTTATTGCTTTGTTATTGTTTCAATTAAATACTTTATATTGATTCTTGTTTATAATGCATGCAGATTTAATCCAAGTTTCAAATTTGATTTACATTTGTACTTTTTTTTGTTAGATTGCTTGTTTTTTTGTTTCAGCGGTCTCTCATATAACCTCAATTGTGTTGGAAGAGACCTAAAGCAACAAACAAACAAACAAACAAGTTTCAAATTACTGGCCATAGATTCGGCTTTTAGTATTTGGGGATAATGTGGGATAATGTTACCAGTTTGAAGCGGTGGGTAACTATACATAATCTAGTTCTCCTTTATTTTCTGTTCCTGGCAGACAAAGAAAAAACAATGCAACTGTTAGAGGAAATTCGGAGTACTATTCTCGAAAAAAGCACCGAGTATGAAGAAATGAAAAGGTATGTCTTGTAGAAGTATATGTCAAGACAATGTGTCTCGATGGCGTATCTTGTCACAAAAGTCAAGCAATATTAAGCGTGTCAGTGGTTGGAAGGATGACAGTGATCTCGGAAAATTCTGGTCCCGATGTTGTGTCCTTTGATACGGTACTTTACACACATTGCCCTACTCCACCCATACGTGAGTAAATTCCTGCTTGCCGGCTGTGACGGATATTGTAAGAATGTTAGTGCAAAAAGAACGACTAACAGGCGACATATACCATATATAATGGAAATATGTTTCCATATGGCCTGTTGGAGGAATAACTGAAACAATATAAAGCGCACTGAGCATGGACAATCCATGGAAACGCGTTATATGAATGTTCATATTCTATTCTATTCATCTAATATTTGTCATTCCTCAGTATGAATACAACAAACAGTTTTCTCCTCACTCGCTTTAAACGCGAACACAATTAGTTCGATCCCATGTGAGTGAAGTTTGATTTTGATGGTCAACCTGCTCATCACCAATATTGGTAGATGGAATTCTGTAGATCTGGCGAAAGTTAAGACGGCGGGAGAGAAACTGATCACCATTATATCCAGCGGCGTGGCGTATTGACAGCATATGGTGGTGCCATGATTAGAAAAAAAATTCTAATACAGTGAACACGGTTAAGAAGAGAGAGCACGACATATTAAAAACTCTCTGTTATGGAAGGGTGGGGGAGGGTCGATGGTTTCTACGAGTGGACAAAACTTACAAAAACAAATAATTCATGAAAACAACAAGCCACAACACTGAGATACAAGTCCCGTATGAAAAGGTCTTTGTAATTATTCTTTGTCCACCATTTAAAGGATTGGATTTGGTTGATTATGCAATCAATATGTTATAAATGTAAATCAAAAGAGAAAAAAAGCCTATGACAGAAATTACTTACTTTTAGTACTTGTAAAAAAATCTGCACTGCGATGTTTCATCTCTGCAAATCTTTTTATAATGTGTTTATTGAAATCTGGAATGGCATCTATTTCAGCTTTGTGAATTGACAGAATCATTAATGAATTTAACCGCTCCTGTTTCATTGAATTTCGCAACAAAAAAAATTCACTCTTTTAAGGGTGCTAAAACAACGTTCAGGAGGTTAAGAAATACGATGGAAGTGGTTAAGGTCACTATAGCCTATAGATGCCCATGATTTGTCAGTGTTTGTTGTATCTGTAAAAAGTAGACAATAAAAACAAAAGACTAAACTAACTGTGAGCCATTCATGCCTGTCATACCATGTCACTGAAAAAGAGCGTTTTCGAGATTTCCACACCTGTGTTAATTCAAAATCAGTTGGTTGGTGAGGAACTAGTCTTTTTATTTCTAATTTGTCATCTAGTGTCAATCTCCCAAACGGTCGGTGAAGTAAAGAGTCAACTTGATTCATTGCAATTCATCGTTTAACAAAACAAAACTTCAAAGTATATCTCAAATAATGGAAATCAGTGGAATACGATTAATGATTGCACAAATAAAAGGTAGATTCAGATCTTAAAGCATCACAACGAAAAAATCACTCCACTTAAGTACTTAAAAATATAAAAACACACCAAAAGTATAACTGTTGACAGTTTTTGCTTTCATTCTCTGACTGACACAAATACACACGCACAAACACACACACACACACACACACACACACACACAAATAAACACTCATACACACGTAACCATCAACTCGGCACTACAAGCAAGAAAAATGTTGGTAAATTCGTCCACAATGCTTCGTTGCAAAGAATTACTTTATTCAATAATCGTGAAAAAGAGGTGGGGGGTTTGATATGTCATATTTTAAAGTTTTATGATGTTTTTCTTTGCTGCTTACAAATAAACTTGACAATGATCAGGTTTTTGACAGTTAATGTAATATTTTGGATGGCCGAAGTTACCCTACATTGGCAATTGCCTAAAATGAACGTTTTTGATCTTTGAACCTAATTTGGCGCATCCCCCCAGTCCAACGGTGGAGCTCTCAGATCCTGGCACAAGTCGAGGGGTTTTCCGCTATTTGAAGAGAGTATAATTCGACCTAGTTTCTCGCTCAATCAGCTGTTGCGATCTAATGGAGCTCGGATTGCTTTGCACCACGGTGTTTGATTTAGTCAGTACTTCGCGGAGTGATGTCACCAACACACGAGTCGGCGCAGTGCGTGACTCGGAATCTTGAATAGAGTGGAGACTAAAAAGGCAGTATGTTGTTGGCGAGTTGGTGAAAGACAGTGGAGTTAAAATCTCTGTTTTATTTTTAATTAAATTATGCTGTTAATGATTTTTTAAAAGATTGGTGCGGTGCCTGGCACCATTCGATCCAATGGCCCCACGCCACTGATTATATCATATTATGGTTTGCTTACGATATTGCAGCGATTACAGTCGGCCCCACGTCGTTTTAAGATAGAGACACACTTTTCTTTCCTTTTCCTTTTTCTTACACAATCTCTCTCCCTGCCTCCCATACAGGAAATTGTCGGAGTATGTCTTCAAAATGAAGATATATAAAGAAGGCGTGACTGCGGTCGAGAGCAGCACGCCGATATTGAAGAAAGTGGCAAAGGTTAAAGAAAACATTGATTCTCTTCAAGAAAAAAGTGAGTAAAATACACTTCACAGCAGAACGAATAAATCGGATGTAAACTTAAAAATAATATCTATTGACAAATTTGACTGCATTTAAAGTGGATCTATTTTTTCAAACATTGACAAAACACATTTTTATAAATTGTTGGTCAGAAAACGTTATCTTCAATTTGCTATGAATTAAGATGATACCCAACTTGTCAAAAAAAAACCCCAAACAAATCAACAGACAAACAAACAAATCTTGTTAATCTGAAACTTCTATAGAGAAGTATCAGGTTTAAAAATTATTAAGAGGATTGAGATTCTTTGTAATTTGAAATTTAGAAAATTGTAGCCAGAATGAAAAATGGCGTTTTGAATTTGAATGGCAATATCAGGCTTTCAATTTCTTTTATTAAAAAAAATGTTACAGTGGGATTTCGAGATTGCTGTTGGGGTAATTATATTTTTACTGTTGTATTTGCCAGCCGGTCAGATTATACGTTTTTACCACATTTTAACTGTATTATGACATTCTCTAATCTGTTGATGTCAAATAAACATTAATTTGTTTATTGGCTATACACCTGACTGTTGTTTTGCCAACCATAACTAGAGATAGAGCGGGTTTGATGTCATAAGTTCTTTGTGAATATTTTTAGACTGTCGTTTTAATGATTAGTTCTCACTAACTTTTATCAATCATACACTAAATGTTTAAGGTTACTTACAGTTTTGTGTATTTGTTGGTACGTTATATCCGGCTGGCGGATGTTGTGACTATTTTACCTAAAAGCATATCGTCAATTAGCCAGTTGACAGAATCAAAATGTTCAAGAAAAATAATTAATAGACTACATTTATTCTCTCTTTTACGACAGAGCTAGAATTGGAAAAGGATCAGCTTGGAATTTTGACCAGCGAGACTGGAATAGTGAGAACCAAGGACCAGCTGCAATCGGAGGTGACAGAAATCAAGCAACAGATCGAGGAGAGAAAGGATGCCTATAAAGACAAACAACAACAGGTCAGGATAATAATTATTTATACAGACTAAGGTCATTTAGGGATAACGACTTAAGTCGGATCATTTTTACATCTGTGAATTATTGAAGTTCACGGACTCGTCTATTTGCCATGACCAAGGAATTTACCCAATGGAAACCGTACGGTGCTCTTATTGGCTAACCAACCAGCGGCCTCGATGAGAAAAATATCCGCCATTTTGATGTTGGCTGGGAATCGCGTTACTATAGTAAACAAGCGCTGATCGGCCGTTCATGAAAACAAGTTGCTGCTCGCTCGTTTAACTCAAAATTATTCAAAACGATCTCTCTAAAATGATATAAATGTGACTTCTTAAGATTTTCTTCACGGTCAAAACCACACAACATTCTATTAATGATTACGTCCGAGGCAAAAAGGAATATTGACAGGTCGACCGAGAGTTGAACTCGTGAGACGACAAACATCAATGCGAAGTGTAGCGAGAGTCAAGCTATTGTTTGTCTTGTCCTATTCTATATAGAGAAAAGGATAAATAGTATAGCCTCGTGTGTGAGTGGTTGCGTGTCATAGTCTTGTTAATTGTTTCTGTTGTTTATGTGTGTAGTGATGACTCTCTCACACTCAATTTCAATGCCGAAAGAGGAATTCCCGAACACAAGAAAGGGGAATTGGGGTGGTATTTGGCATACATATTGTATAGTATCTAGTTCTAAATAGATAACTGATTAGAATTATATTATGATATATAAACACAATGCCAAATACAATTCCGAAGTTTCTTTATTTCAAATGAAGTAAAGCTCCAAAACCTAATGGTAGTGATTGTAGTACTGAGTGTTAGTGAGGTGATGTGGTGTTGGTGGTGGTTGTAGTTGTAGTAGTAATAGTGATGATGATGTGGTGGTGGTGATGATTATAGTTGTAGTAGTAGTGGTAGTGATGATGATGTGGTGGTGGTTGTAGTAGTAGTGGTAATGGTAATGATATGGTGGTGGTGGTGGTTGTAGTAGTAGTGGTCGTGATGATGATGTGGTGGTGGTGTTTGTAGTAGTAGTGGTAATGATGCGGCTATGTGGTCTAGTAGTATGACACTCGCTTCCGGATCGGAAGGTCCTGGGTTCGAGCCTCGCGCTCGGCGCATAGTTGAGTCCTTGGAAAAGGCTCTTTACTCACATTCTCTCACCGTACTCAGGTGTAAAATGAGTACCTGGTCGTTAACAGAGTTGTCTTTGTCCGAAAAATTGTAATATCGCCTAACAGGCGTCATGTCCCGTCCTACATGTTAAATGTTGACCAGGGACCCCTTGTAAAGCGCTTTGAGCACATTTAGTAGATATTGCACTATATAAAGCTCAATTTAAAAAAAAAAAAAATTCAATGATGATGATATGGTGGTGGTGGTTGCAGTAGTAGTAGTGGTAGTGATGATAATGTGGTGGTGGTTGTAGTTGTAGTAGTAGTGATAGTGATGATGATGTGGTGGTGGTTGTAGTAGTAGTGGTAGTGATGAAGATGTGGTAGTGGTGGTTGCAGTAGTAGTGGTAATGGTAATGATATGGTGGTAGTGGTGGTTGTAGTTGTAGTGGTAATGGTAATAATATGGTGGTGGTTGTAGTAGTAGTGGTCGTGATGACGATGTGGTTGTGGTGGTTGTAGTAGTAGTGGTAGTGATGCTATTGTGGTGGTGGTTGTAGTAGTTGAGGTAGTGATGTGGTGGTGGTTGTAGTAGTAGTGGTGGTGGTGGTTGTGGTAGTAGTGGTAATGATGATGATATGGTGGTGGTGGTTGCAGTAGTAGTGGTAGTGATGACGATGTGGTTGTGGTGATTGTAGTAGTGGTAGTGATGATGATGTGCTGGTGGTGTAGTAGTAGTAGGTAGTGATAATGATGTGGGGCTGGTGGTTGTAGTAGTAGTGTTAGTGATGATATTGTGGTGGTGGTTGTAGTAGTAGATGATGTGGTGGTTGGAAAACACATTACAGGTTATTATAATACATGATTACACACATTCTCTAACTTCATTTTTTGACAGCTTCGTTGTGCCATAAATATACGCAACAGTTCTGAAACATTTTATTGTGGATTTTGATATTGTTTGTTGTTTTTCTTGTGTCGTTATGTTGACATAGATACCGAATGAATGGTAATTACTACATTCTCAGCCAACAACAAAATGGCGCTGAATGCTTTCATTGGTGGACACTTTTTAGGCTTCGTACGTATTCTCATTCGTTTAATTCTATGGCCATGACCGAATCTTGAACCTTTCACACCTTAACCCTCCCCTTACCACCCATAGGAAAATCGTCACATTCCATACGATGCAACAGACAATTTTCTTATTCTGATTTCTCTTGTACATCACAAAATTTAAAGAAATGCTTTGATTACAGCTATAGATACGAAAAACTGTGCTGTAGAGCTCACTTGTTACTTTTTTGTTTTTAGCAAGAAAAGTCTATTTTTGTGTTGGCTTGGTATGAATTTTCGGGGAAAATTCTAAAAATAGCTGGTAAGGAGAGAGTATTGAGGATGGTAAACTCATGTATTTTAAGCGCTTAGAGTCTGGTGTCTCGGAGGTATAACGCTTTCACCATTATTATCATTATCTCGGTCCCATTGCGTGTGAAACGAGTGCTCTAGCAACTGAGCTATCGGGATCCCCCCCCTCCCCCCATGTATGTGAGTGTGTGTCTGTGTGTGCGTGCGTGTGTGTGTGCGTTCGTGTGTGTGTGTGTGTGTGTGTGTGTGAATATAGTTTGATATAATAAACAGTCAAACTGCAGAACCTACAGAAGTAGCACGATACGGATAGATTTACAAAATAAAAATATAACGAAATCATAGAAGCTTACAGTAAACAAATGGAAAATGGTATGGATGTTTCTGGTTTATCATATCTAGAAAGTCTGGAGGAGTGATGCATTAAGAAGGTTTTTTTAAGCGTTTATAATATATATAAAAAAAGATAATATAATATAAATAATTAATTAATTGTCCTTTATTTAAATTTATTTTAAGACCAAAACACTGAATGATTTACCAATGTATACCACACTGAGTAAGTTATTTATTTTTTATTTAAAGAAAGAGGTTATCACGTTTACAATGAAAAAAATAGGAAAAAATTACAAATTATTATTATTATTATTATTATTATTATTATTATTATTATTATTATTATTATTATTATTATTATTATTATTATTATTATTATTATTATCAATATTATTATTATTATTATTATTATTATTATTATATTATTATTATTATTATTATTATTATTATTATTATTATTATTATTATTATTATTATTATTATTATTATTATTATTAGATATAGTGCCGGTACCCACATATAATACTCAGAGGCGCTTTACAATGATTTTTTGGTATCATACAAGTTCATTCGACTACAGAATCACCACAACAGTCACATAGAATCACGATAAGCAAAATAAGAAAAAAATTGTTTTTAGATGCCGTTTGAAGACTGGAAAACTTTCACATTGTCGTGCTTTTGGTTGCAAAGAATTCCATAAGATTGGAGCCGAAAATGGAAAACCACGCTCAGCAAACTTTATTCTCCAATAGCGAAAAACTGGCGATACGCACTCGCAAGGCATTCGAGGTATTCAGGTATGGTGAAGGCAATTGTAAGCAAAACATGCGATTTTGTATATTACTCTTTTCTCTATTGGAAGCCAGTGTAGTGACTTAATGACTGGTGTTATATGGTCCCAGGGCTTTGTCCCTGTAATTATGCGAACAGCTTTGGTTTGCATCAACTGTCGTCTGTTCAGCGATCTTTTTGGTAGGCCGTACAGCAGAGTTACAATATCCAAGCGGCTGGTAAAAAGGGCATGGATGAGTGTTTTGCATGTCTCGTCATCAATAAGATTTTGTATTCTGCATATCATTTGGAGGGCGATATGAACAGCCTAACAGCCCTTTGTTATGTATGCTTGCATGTCTAGGCGAGTGTCAAAATAGAAACCAAGATCTTGAACGATATTGGAATTGATTACTGATTCACCGAAGGACAGATGGTCTACGAATAATTCCTTTCCTGTCTTTTTAAATATAATTTGAATATAATAATGAAATCATTCATTCCCTTAAAGTCACAAAGGTTTAATTGATTTCCGTATTTCAGTTGGAGTGTGCCCGGGAAAAGAGGAAAGGTCTAGAAATGACTAATTTTGTACTGACAGTGAGTTGAAGTTATTAGAAACGATATTATTCTTTACTATTTTTCTATTGCTGCTGAGATAAATAAATGAATAGAATTTGCTTTATTCATTCCCAGGGATATTTTAAGGGTCTATTTCGAGAAAAAGATTGAGGTAATTGAAGCCTCAGTCGCAGTGCAGCGTAGGAAAGTGAGCAATATGGACTAAATTTCTTGCTCAAGGAAAAAAAATGAGATGCCAAGCTCGACAGAGGTCGTATTAAGATACCCAAGATGAGAGTACAATGCCCCATCACTAAGTCATCTCGTTTGTACCCCACATTAGATTTATGCGAATAAAATTAAAACCCAGATATTGAAGAAAACACTTTGTTATTATTATTATTATCATCATCATCATCGTCGTCGTCGTCGTCGTCGTCACAATCAAATCATCATCATTCATCACTATTTATGACTATATTTTTAGTGCGGTTTTAGTACAACTCTTTCATATTGATTGACTTTCATTTATGAGGTACATTGGCAAACGCTTATGTTTTATTTACAGGGGGGGGGGGGGGGGGGGGGGGAGGCATTTAACCAAAAAACTTTTACTCTATTTATTGGTCGATTAACATGGCCCCCAACTTGTCACTAAATTTTATTCTGAAGCTTCTTTTAAATGTTTGGCTTTACACAAACTTGGTATTTTAATCAATCGTTATGGTGAATTATAATTTTCTAGTCAAAATGTAGAAATGCATTTTGTCATTGTTCAGTAGATTTGGGTGTTTTAATAGCTGTGGACTCAACACCAGACTGAATTATTACTTATCTATAAGACATACTGCTTCTATTGATCTTCTTATTTTCTTCAGTTTCTAAGTGTTGTGATATTTCCATCATCGTTAGAGTTCACATTATCAGAATAAAAGAAAAATCAGAATATTGCACTATGATCATTGGATCAGTGAGCTTATTTCTTTTCAGTCAGGGAATGACGTTTTATTTTCAAATTCATGAAGTGAATCATATGATGCAGTATTTTTTATGTACCACTGTTTATTCATCATACTTCTGCTTGGGATTTTACCACCTTATTGGATTGATTTCACACACCCAGAAAATTTTTCTTTTAATTTCTGCATTCCGCTATTATAAAGACCGCAGTTCCTGAGTCCCCTCATTTCCAACATTTCCCGTCTCCAGCACTCCACTTCATTTTCTGCCTCAGCTTTTGTATCATTCAGAAGCGAATATGTTGCGTAAGTACGCCCATTGCGATTGCAAACAGTAGTGGGCTGAGTCCAGATCCTTGGTGTAGTCCTTTTCTTAAATCAAATGTTTCAGTTGAACTAACGGCTGTCCGTTCTACTGTCTTACTACCTTCATACATATCCTGAAAAACTTTCATATATTTCCCTGTTACCTTCTTTGCACTTAGATAGTTTCAAATTTCTTCTCTTGGGACCGCACTACGATAATATGGGTTGACACAACGTCGTTCATTCACACTTTTAATCCAATAGTCTATTTATTTATGCACCAATATAACCTCTAGTTGATGCTTTCACTTTCAAGCATTGGTGTTTTCCTATGTAACCAGTCGTGGCAGGCATATTTCTTTATCCATCTTATATCTCAACAAAACGCGCCGAGAACTTTTCTGATTGTTAATAATAAAAAAAAAACCAAAACAACAAATTTAACCCAGCACCAAATATGATATTTATTTGCATTAAACAGAAAAATAGTTCCATATGCCTTTTTTAAAAAAACTAAAAAAGGCATGTGAAGTATATGTATTATAATGAAAACTGGTAAATTCACAATATACCTCTATATATTCATTTCAATTATTATTTTAAAGACTCTCATCTGCACCAATATAAGGGCATCTCTAGTTACATTTTTCTCTTCCTCGACCATCTGTTTTACTGTGAAATTTGATGACAAACATTACGTTTTCGTATCCTATCGTCTTTTTAAACCAGAAAAAAAATTCAGCCCTCCTCATCAGGATGAAGAAGAAAGTGGAAGAACAGAAAGATAAACACTTAGGTTTTGTGAAACAGAGAGATTATTTGCTCAAAATGGTGGACACAACAAGCCAAAAGCTTGAACGATTTGAAGACAACCCATGAAGGCTGGACGTCAAAACATCAAGATATCTTATCTCCACCCTCTCCCCGCCCTCACAAATCCCTTTTTTTTACCACTTACCAGTAAATAAAATGAAATGCCAATATGAGAAAAAAATCGTTATATGGGTTAATTTATTTTTTAGACGCTTTGTCAATTAAAAAAAAAATCATAGAATAACCGAGGTACCTATAAAAAACAAATGGGCAATAGGGTTTTAAAGAATTTGTTCAAAGACCATCAGAACTGCCTACTAGAACATTTGAATATCCGTAGTTTTAAGTGTGAAAAAATATTCACTATGATTAAATTTATTTATAAACAATTTTGTACCAGGATCATTCCATTATATTTAAAGCCTACAGATATAATATGTGACACATAGTCTCAAAGCGGCATTATTTCGGGATGAACTAGGTGCTGGACCAGATGAGCAGAAGTCTGGAAATTCCTTCGAGACGAAGGGTTAAATTTCCTAGTATGATTGTTCAACGACATCTTACAGAAAGAAAAAAATGACAGAAGAATGACTTGGAAAAAGACTCTGATAGGGTCCCAAGAGAAGAAATTTGAAACTATCTAAGTGCAAAGAAGGTAACAGGGAAATATATGAAAGTTTTTCAGGATATGTATGAAGGTAGTAAGACAGTAGAACGGACAGCCGTTAATTCAACTGAAACATTTGATTTAAGAAAAGGACTACATCAAGGATCTGGGCTCAGCCCACTACTGTTTGCAATCGCAATGGGCGTACTTACGCAACATATTCGCTTCTGAATGATACAAACGCTGAGGCAGAAAATGAAGTGGAGTGCTGGAGACGGGAAATGTTGGAAATGAGGGGACTCAGGGTAAGCAGGTTAAAGACAAGAGTATTTGTGCATTGGACAACAGTCAAAAGGACCACCAATAAAGATAGGAGAAGGGGATGTGCCGGAGACAAACCTATTTAAATACTTAGGAGCAACTTTATAAGAAGATGGGGGCATTAAGATGGAGGTTAGGAAGAGGGTCCAGGCAGGGTGGACATAATTGGAGGAAGGTAACTGGAGCTATGTGTTCTGCAAAGTTAAAGGGAAAAGTATATACTCGTATATTATACGTCTGTGGTCAGACCAGTACTATTGTATGGATTAGAGACAGCGGCTATGACAAAGAAACAAGATAAAGACGTTGAGGTGGCAGAAATGAGGATGTTAATTTAAGATGGTCACTTGGCTGGTTAAGAAAAGAGTGAGAAATGTTCGAAGGTTGACTGAAGTGAAGAATGTACCGATAAAGATAAGAGAAGATATATTGGAATTGTTTGGACATGTTAAGAGACAAGAGAGGGAGTATGTGGGAAAGAAAGTATTAGATATACAATTAGAGGGAAAGAGAAAAAAGGGACGCCCCAAGACTAGATGGTTGGATGGGGTAAAAGACGGTATGAAAGAACTACTCACGGAGGAAGAGGACGCAATGATTAGAGATGCATGAAGATGTGGCATTCATCGCGGCAACCCTGCAGAATACAGAATAAGCTGAAAGAAAAAGAAAAAGAAGAAGAAGAAGAACTCGGTGCTGCAAACTAAATTTATGGCCACAGATTTTGGGTTTATATTTGTTGTGTAGAGAATAAAACTATCTTACATTGCAAATAAATAAATGAATAAATAAATAAATAAATAAATAAATAATCAAAATTCATATTTCTTATCATTCGATTTCTAAATTTACATTCTATGGGTCCTATCCATCACGACTTAAGACCGTTTTGAGACGATGGGTCACTTATGTGTTCTCTGGCCTGACGTTGGGGGGAAGGGATGCTCTGCAATTAACGCCATCTGGGTTGTAGAATAATCCTCTTACAGGCCAGGTGAGTGTGCCGTATCAGGCAAGTCCTGGGTACAACTCTCATTACCGCAAAACGCTGTTATTCCTTATAGGCTTCTACTTCTTTACTATTTCATTTCTTATCAACGTGTCTGCTCTTCTCATAATTTTGAATTTATGTTCTCTGATACCACAGTATCTATTTCAGAAATTTTTTTTTTAAATTAAAAATCTTAAAGTAGTTTGTCTTTGTAGCAACGTGGCTCTATGAATTTCCCGTTGTAATGTGACTGATAGTCTGAGCCCGATTCTGTTCACAATATACTTAGAACACGCTCTGAAAGAAGTTCGAAAAGTCATTCCAAAACCAACGACTCATATTGAGAATGCAATCCCAAGAGAAATCGCCTATGCAGATGATGTAGATTTTATTGGATCAACACCAGCAAATATAGACATCATACAAAATACCCTCATGAAATATAACCTCCAAGTCAATGCCAATAAAACCGAATTTACAACAATATCGAGGAACAAAGAGGAATGGAAAAGAACAAAGAAAGTCGGCTCACTAATTGGAGACACCGAGGATGTACAAAGAAGAAAACAGCTATCAAACGCCGCACTCAGTAAACTCACCAATGTATGGATTAGAGGTGACAAAATAAAGAGAAAAACCAAACTGAAACTGTACCGTGCTCTTGTAAAACCGGTACTTCTGTATAACTGCGGCACTTGGGCGTTGACAAAATCCGAAGAAGAACATCTGGATGCCTTCCATCGCACACAGCTAAGAAGGGTACTGGACATCAAATACCCAAAAAAGATCTCAAATGAATCACTCTATAAGATCACAAAGGAAAGACCAATCTCCCTTGACATTTTACAACAACGATGGCAACTTTTCGGTCACATACTACGCAGGGACAAAAACATACCAGCTAACCAAGCCATGTCGGGATATTTCCAAAAACACGGGAACCTTTTCAGAGGAAGACCGATCACAACACTCCCTGTGATCCTAAACAAAAACCTCACAACACTTGGACAAAGCATTAGTCTCATAACGGCAGGGGACCTTGAAAATCTGAGAACCCTAGCAGAGGACCGGCAATATTGGAGACACCTCACACAGGAAATACTGGAAACAGCCAAGGCGACCGGATCTTTCGGTCGAGACGCGAAAGGCATCTAAGTCAAGTCAAGTTAAGTCAATGTGACTGATGCCCTCGTAGCGATGTATTTAAAATACCTATTTTTAACTTTTCAGTTCCCAAGTATCCAAATCATTGTCTGTGTTCAAGAAATCCTTGGAAACATTTCTTTTTTGATGTCATGTACTTTCAATATTGTTTTGTGTTGATGTAAAGTACCAAGAGCATCATGGTTGAGGATACCGTGCGCTCTATTATTATTATTATTATTATTATTATTATTATTATTATTATTATTATTATTATTATTATTATTATTATTACTATTATTATTATTATTATTATTATTATTATTATTATTATTATTATTATTATTATTATTATTATTATTATTATTATTATTATTATTATTATTATTATCATTATCAAACGTATGTATGCCAAAATGAGGACCCGAGTCACAATTGTTTGTTGTAAATAAACAGGATTGAAGGAGAAGTGCATCTGTAGAAAGGCTGCTTCCAATGGATAAAACACGATGGTTCTTATAGATCATTTCTACAAACGTTTTCTAATAAATGATGTAGTGCTTAAAAGAGGAAATCTGATTGGACCGTAAAACTTTCTTGGAAAGATGGAGGAGAGAAATTGGAGGTTTTGGATGGGGTTAATGGTATTCTATAATGGACAAGAAGTTCCTACGCGGTAATCCTAGCTAGATGACCCCTCAAATCCTTCATTTGCATGTTCTCTTTGATAAAGGAGAAGAGATGAGCAACAGAGAGATGATTGACAAGGAAAATATATCATCTCCCAAAACTATCTATACATTTGACTATTTCCCTTCCAGCAAGGGCATCCGGCCAGGGCCAGGACAAAACCAAGTAATCTCATTCCAAGACAAAGACAGAAAGCATGTTGGAAAACAGATATAAGGGGATAGAAGACACAGTATGTACCTCCCTGCCTACTATGGGAGACAGTGATATGGATGCCTTTGGATCTCATTCCAAGACAAAAACAGAAAGCAAAATGGAAAACAGATTTAGGTGGATAGAAGACATAGTAAGTACCTCCCTGCCCATATTACAAGAAAGCTAGCAAGATATTGCTTAGAATAATTTTCGACCGTCTGAATCATGAAGTCGAAGAATACCTTACAGAGAAGCAGTTTTCAGACATGAGACGGTATTGTCGAACAAATATTTAACTTAGAATCAATAACACCAGAGAGATCTCTTCCATAATTTTATTGACTTTGGGAACACTTTTGATAGGGCACGACGGATTATAGCACACATTATGGGAATTCGGAATGAAAGAGGTGCTAGTACAAATTATGGAGGCTCTTTATAAATGTTCCATCAGTTCCTTTCTCATAAATAACCAGAATGGTCAGCTCTTCAAAACATCAAGTTGAGTGCGTCAAAGCTGTTAACTGTCTTTTTTATTTTTCAACCTATTCCTAGAGAAAATCATAATTGAAACTCTACTTCATTTCCCTTCAACCATTTCAATCGGTGGAAGAACTATCAATAACCTCAGATTTGCTTACGATGCACAGAAAGGAAATACAATATTTACTAACCCGCTGGTCATCAAAGCAACCTCAAACGGAATGGAGTTAAAAAAATAAATGCAAGGTTTAGGTGAATACAAGACAACTCCAAAGCTAACATCATAGTCTATGGTTAATAACTGGAAGAGCAACTTTTAAATACCCCAAGGCTACAATTACCAAAGAAGGCCACTCATCAACCGAAATTAAAAACATGTTTGCAATGAATTCAATTTCAAGAATGGATTAGACATGGAATAGCAAGATCATGGCACTCCGTTCCAAATAAATTATATAAGCACGTGTTACATTAAATTTCTTATCATATGGTTGTGAAAGCTTAACATTAAACTCAGAAAAATTTTAAAAGGATACAAGCATAGGAAAATCAATGCTATAGGGGTATTGTAGTAGACAACAACAACAACAACACACAACAACAACAACAACAACAACTACAATAACAACAACAACAACTACTACTACTACTACAACAACAACTACTACTACTACTACTACTACTACTACTACTACTACTACTACTACTACTACTACTACTACTACTACTACTACGACTACTAAGTATTAGTCATTCAGAACCATTATGCCAATGGAACCGGAGTTTGACTCAGTTTCTATAGCGTAAAACAGACGATAGCAATTACTTGCTACACTTTGGATAGGGCACTAGTCTACATCAAAGTAATTTCCGCCAGATCTAACAGACGCAGCTACCCAATCGCGGCTTGATGGACGGGGGGGGGGGGGGGGGGGGGTCTGATTAAAATATTGACTTCACTCGTGATCGAACTTGCCCCCTTGGCATGTGAAGCGAGTGATCTATCAAATGAGCTGTTGGTACCCTCACCACCATTATGTTTTTCTGTCATTGCCTGTGCTCGATGACTTATTTTTCAATGTTAGTGATTGTTGACTTATTTTTGTATATGTTATTTATTTTGTAAAATGATTTGCATGCGTTTATATATTGTTATGGTCAAGTATTATTATTCATTTATTTATTCACTTATTTATCTATTTATTTTTCGGTCTGTTTATTGATTATATTCATATTTATTTATTTATCTTTTAAATTATTTAGGTAGTTTGCTTTTACCTGTATTGATTAAAAATTATAAGTAGATGCATGGTTCATATTGGCAATTGCCTAACATAAACCTTTGAATTGAATTGAATTGAACCATTAACACCACAACCACCACCACCACCACTACTATTAACACCGCCGCCGCACCACCACCACCACCATCATCATCACCATTATCATCATCATCATCATCATCATCATCATCATCATCATCATCATCATCTTCATCATCATACTTGAACAACCACCATTCGCACCACAACCATTACCACCACAACAATCATCATCACCAACACAACCATCATCATTTTTCATCATCATAATTATCATTATGGATACCACTGCGTTACAGAAACGTTTTACTTATACAAGAAGTGACAATTTTTTTTTTTGTATCGAATCATGTTAATAGTTAACCAATATCATTGTGCGATTTTTTTCCCTCGAGTCCTGAATTGGTTATCTTTATTTGTTCTAGATAAACATATACATGTTAACTCAACAACATGTGTGAAAGAATTTTTAATAAAAAAATGATGGAAAGTAAATGTATACTTTTCTAGTCCCTTTCCTCTTAATGCCATTTAATTCATTTTTGTTATAATTTAGTTAATAGAACGGGTATATATATCGGGTGCGAGAAAATCCACAGAAAAGTTTAGAAGCCTGCAACCGAAAAACTATAACCTATGCGCAAGTCTGAAAATTTATCGTAATCAACCATATTTATTGAAATTTATGTGCACAAATGTTCAAGACAATAATATGTTAAAAAAAATAAATTATTACATGATTGTTTCAATAAACACACCACACAAATGCCCTGGGTGGGGATCCTGACCTCCCATATGGGCTGGGAGGTACATACTGTGTCTTCTATACCCTTATATCTGTTTTTCAACATGCTTTCTGCCTTTGTCTTGGAATGAGATTACTTGGTTTTCTCCTGGCCCTGGTCGGAGTCCTGGCTGGGAGGGAAACAGTCGAATGCATAGTTATGGTTTTGGGAGGTGATATTTTTTTCCTTGTAAATCATCTCTCTGTTATGTATTATTATTTTTATTTTGAATGTATAATGTAAGCATTTGAGTGTGTTCCTCTTTGTTGGATTTTGTGCTTGTGTCTGGATGAGACTTGTAGGTGATTTCAAACTAAGTACATTGGTGGTATGCTCTTGGAATCTACATCTGATCCCTATTTGTTCCTAGTTCCCCTTTGTCTTACTTTTTCTTGGGTGCTTTAATTGTAATTCTAGAACTTTTTACTATCCCATTTTCTTCCTTTTTACTGGCGCTGATATAACCTAAATGTGCTGCAAGCGCCGTAAAACCCTTAAAAACAAAAACAACAAAAAAACACAAATGCCATATCGAAGAAATTGGACGTATTTCTCTAAATTTGCTTTATGACTGTTCCGTCACATAACCCCCCCCCCCCCCCCCCCCCCCCCCCCCCCCCCCCCCCCCCCCCCCCATGAGTCATTGGTTTTCTAATTTCTGAATACTGAGTCGATCCCATGCATTTTGAATTGACTTTAAAAAACTGTGCTTCTGTGTAAAACGTTGTACCATCCTTATAAATCATCAATAACCAAATGCTGTAGTTCATTGGATTTAAGTTAAGTCAGGGTTAATTAGAGACCATTCATCTTTGTAAATAAATCGAATAGGATTTCTGCTCATATTGAAGATTATGTAACTTTGTTAGGGGAGATAAAGCATATTCCAGATTCTATCTCGATCCGTCATTTGTTTTAAAACTAGACGGGGAACTTCTCACAATAGTAACACTATACGGCTAAAACAAGACGCAAGTTTGTAACCCTTGAAATCGTGATTTTACTACTTTGGTATAACCTACATCGTTTCTTAACTTAATTGAGAATTTAAAAAAATTAAACTTGGCAAATATTAACTTAAGGTCTTGTTTTTGTGGCTTATACATTTTTGAATATTTCTGATGTCTACTTCATATTGAATTAGCGTCATATTTTTCCCGTTTTTTTTCTCGCACCACATAATATATGTATACACATATATAAACTATTCTGATTTCATCTTTGTTTTTCTTAAATTACACAATAAGCATTGGCACAGACAATAAATCACAACACCCCAAAGCACAAAAATCAAAGACATGGCGACAAACAAACAAGTAAAAACATCCAACATTAAAAACTGGTAATAGGGCATCTTCTGACTAGCTGCCCTCATATATCCGCCTCCAAACTCCATCACGTGATCAAGCCAGAAAGCTGCTTCTTTCCTTGGTGATTTGTACAGAAGGCGAAAGAGTTTTGAAGCTTTGACAATGGTATCTTTATAGGTCCTGTTAGTCACCAGTTCACGCACCATTTCAGACAGATCTTCCACAGATACAAATCTCATGTCAGCTTTCAGTCCATATCCTTTTGCCCTCGCACACTCAGCATTGTAAAGTTGATCCCAAAAAAGGGGTAAACAGAGAATTGGAACTCCATTATAAAGCGCTTCGTACTGACCATTTTTGCCACAATGGGAGATAAATAACTTGGTATTTTTGTTTCCTAAAATGTCATTTTGTGGGACCCACTTTTCTGTAAGAATTCTTGTGGGGTCTGGTGTGGGGTTTTCAGATCTCCAGATGATGTTCAATCCTGTGGACATGCACGCTCTATTGATTTTATCATAAATGTAGTCTGGGAAGTGAGAAAGAGTGCTGCCAAAGGTAACTAATATAATGCCATTGTTAGAGTTTTCTATAAAGGTTTTATATGGAACTTTGAGTGGTTTCGCTCCTTCAATTGACATTCCTCCAACCAGTTTTACGTTCGGTAATGATGGTCTTGGATAGTCGATTAAGAGATCTAACTCCACAATAAATATTTCAGCACTTGCAATGATTTCACTTAGAGTCTTATATGGTTTTTCTGGAGCAAAAACCGAAACTGCATCAAATTCTAATAATCTTGGTTGAATCAACTGAATGAAGAATCCTAAAGTGCTTTGCAATCGACCCCAAAAATCCATTTCATCATTGGAATTACCGAACTGAAGTGGTGTGGCCGCTGGACTAAAGGGGATTCTATATGAAACTACGTCATGAAATGTTCCATCTACGCCGAAAGGGATACCTAATTTGTAGGGAATTGTGCTTATAGTCTTGGCAAAAGGGCCATTACCTATTACAAAAAATTCTGGCTTCAACGCTTTGATCTTGCCATATAACCCTTCGGCCATGACAGTCATTGCTAGTTGATCATAAAACAGCTTACTGTCAATCATCACATTTATTCCCTGAGTCTTGTTTTTAAAGAATGACTCCTGAAGTTTAGTTTTCTCCAAGGCCATTTCTTCCAGGTCGCCTAAAGATTGCCCATACTTGATGACCTTGATGCCAGATGTGTCAATATTGCCATTCTTAGTCATGTAATCTGGAATACACACCCATGTCACGTGTCCAAGATCAGCCAATGCTCTAGCAACGTTGGTTTGACCGCGAACGTGGCTCGTGGCTGGAGCGGGGAAGAAGACAACCACTTTCGCATCGTTCATATATAATATCAGACTAAAGAGAGTCATTTGGAAGATCCTATTCATTGTCGAATAACTGTATGACCGGTTGCTGAAATTTAAAATGAAAAGAAGAAAACAAAGATTTAACATAATATTTCATCTATGTGGAAGAATAACACAATCTGTGGTAGAATCATATTGCAGAACAATAGTTGGTTGATCAAACTGAAGTGATGCCCCACTATATCTCAAAGATATTGATAGTGACTGACAGTGTTATAAGTAGTTAGTTTATCATCTAAATACCTTTCCATGTTTGACAATAATGTGCTATCATAGCTTGATTTATTGCAATTATATATATTTAATATATGCACTTTCAAATAGGTGCCTTAGACTTTCTACACTTACATAGATGAATGCTTTTCAATATACTTTGGTACAATGATTCGTTACTGATCTGGCCGGAAATCAGATTGTTTAGTTGTTTCCTTTGAAAACCATTAATTGTGTTTTCGTCTGTCTTTGATACCCATGTGCCACTATTCAATAATTAAGGTTGTTTGAACTCTTACGTTTGAAATTCTGGACGGGTTATCAGGCAAAATTGATGCCCTCCGCCTCTCCCTTTCAAGATTATATTATAGATATTCACGGACATGTTGTCTACAGCGTAAAACGGACAATAACAATTGCTCGCTATCCTTATGATAGGACGCTAGTCTATCTTAAAGTACTTTCCGACAGCTATGACAGGATCAGCTACCCAATCACTGCTGGGTGGACGGGGGTCAGAAAAAATATCGACTGCACCCGGGATCGATCTTTGTCCCTTTGCGAGTGAAGCAAGTGCTCTACCAACTAGATATGAAGTGAATAGAAAAGTGCCAGAAGACAATAGAGAATAAAAATTTTTCGAGGCGGTGGTGGGGTTCGAACCTGCGACCTTATTGGTACGACAACTCCGCCTGGCAGGTGAGAGCGTGGCTCTACCGTGTGAGCTATCCACGAACACAAAAATATTCGTTTCAAACCCAAAGTCATTACTAGATCCCTCTCTCACCCACTTCTTGAGACCGCCGATTCGTTCGTACACCACCATCGCGAATAATTTTGACCAGCAGTTAAGCTTAATAGCCAATATTCTCAACACAAACATATAACATAGAAACGATTGAGACATTGAGTATGCTCCGGTGTATGGGGTGAATTTTTAATTCAGAAAAGTGAGTGGAGCAGGCACTTATGTTGGTAACAACAAGATATGAAGTGAATAGAAAAGTGCCAGAAGACAATAGAGAATAAAAAAATTTTTTTGAGAGAGGGATCTAGTAATGACTTTGGGTTTGAAACGAATATTTTTGTGTTCGTGGATAGCTCACACGGTAGAGCCACGCTCTCACCTGCCAGGCGGAGTTGTCGTACCAATAAGGTCGCAGGTTCGAACCCCACCACCGCCGCGAAAATTTTTTATTCTCTATTGTCTTCTGGCACTTTTCTATTCACTTCATATCTTGTTGTTACCAACATAAGTGCCTGCTCCACTCACTTTTCTGAATTAAAAATTCACCCCATACACCGGAGCATACTCAATGTCTCAATCGTTTCTATGTTATATGTTTGTGTTGAGAATATTGGCTATTAAGCTTAACTGCTGGTCAAAATTATTCGCGATGGTGGTGTACGAACGAATCGGCGGTCTCAAGAAGTGGGTGAGAGAGGGATCTAGTAATGACTTTGGGTTTGAAACGAATATTTTTGTGTTCGTGGATAGCTCACACGGTAGAGCCACGCTCTCACCTGCCAGGCGGAGTTGTCGTACCAATAAGGTCGCAGGTTCGAACCCCACCACCGCCGCGAAAATTTTTTATTCTCTATTGTCTTCTGGCACTTTTCTATTCACTTCATATCTTGTTGTTACCAACATAAGTGCCTCTTCCACTCACTTTTCTGAATTAAAAATTCACCCCATACACCGGAGCATACTCAATGTCTCAATCGTTTCTATGTTATATGTTTGTGTTGAGAATATTGGCTATTAAGCTTAACTGCTGGTCAAAATTATTCGCGATGGTGGTGTACGAACGAATCGGCGGTCTCAAGAAGTGGGTGAGAGAGGGATCTAGTAATGACTTTGGGTTTGAAACGAATATTTTTGTGTTCGTGGATAGCTCACACGGTAGAGCCACGCTCTCACCTGCCAGGCGGAGTTGTCGTACCAATAAGGTCGCAGGTTCGAACCCCACCACCGCCGCGAAAAATTTTTATTCTCTATTGTCTTCTGGCACTTTTCTATTCACTTCATATCTTGTTGTTACCAACATAAGTGCCTGCTCCACTCACTTTTCTGCTCTACCAACTGAGCGATCGAGACCTCCTGATGTTGTAAGTAGCCTCCACCTTAATCTAAACAGTTTTCTATGGCGAAGTTTTGTTGCCATGGCTTTATTTATTGCAATGTACATACTTTTTTTTCCTAATAAATATACCTATATTCAAATAGGTGTTTTTGACTGTCTAATGTGAATATAGGTAGAGATGCTTCTCATTACATTTTTGGTACAATGATTCGTCTGATCCCGGTCGGAATGGGAATTGTTTTAGTTGTTTCCCATGAAATGCATCAACTGTTCTTTCGACTTTTTGCACTCCTAAATTAAAAATTCCGGACCAGTTTCCAATCGCTGAGTGCATCCGAGCTTCATCATATCCATCATTATTTCTAATTGAAAGACATGGCTCAGCTTTGCTTCGTACCCGAAAGGTATCGAGTTCATTCATCCGCCGCTGCGTTGTGTGGCCTTAAGTCACCTCGCCACAGCTCAATTTGCGGTGCTGCCCTGTGGCTGACGCCTGGGTTATTTCAGTCTTCCCTTGGAATAGACCATAGAGACAAATTTCCCCTATAGGATGAATGTGAATAAAGGGAATTAAAAAAAATAATTATTTATTATATTATATTAAAATATTTAGATGATTCTACCCGTCGTTTGTCTTGTTTCCGTTAATAAGAACCTTGACAATTTAACTTCACAAATAGTTTGTACAAATTCGGTATGTATTGAAGCAAGCCATTTATTTATGTAACCGTGCTAAAGTAAAAATCGTTTTGTGTATAGATGCTATTTTTTTCAAACCACAATAGTAATATTTAATTTTAACAAGAGATGATTAAACCCTGTCATACAAATCTATGTTTATTGGTGAAAGGAAAAAAAACCCGATGGAATATTATTATTATCTTTTTATAAGCAAGCACCTTATGGATCTATGCCATGAATTTTATATCCAACACGGCCACTAAGATCAGCGAAGACTCCCTTATGAAGATAACTTGGATTAGATGGTGCTAAAGGCAATACATTTTTTTTTCTGCATGAGGCCTCGTACTGAGTAATTCTCCCTCTCTCTCTCTCCCTCTCTCTCTCTCTCTCTCTCTCTCTCTCTCTCTCTCTCTCTCTCTCTCTCTCTCTCTCTCTCTCTCTTCAAAATTAAAGGCCATTTCTGACAAGTCTTTCAGACTTAAAACAGAGCTCTTTGATTTTTCAGTTCGAGCACGCCCAAGTTTAGTATCTATTTTAACCAATTGAATATAAAATTGCTCTTTTTTTTTGGTTATATATCTGTTATAGACTAGTCAGCCTCGTCCTACATTACTATTTTATTTTATAAACCTAATAGGACCCTTATATCTGAAAATACAAACTCACTGTCTATCCCTAAAACTAAACTTAAATCTTTCGGCGATAGAGATTTTGAACTTTTAGCCCAAAAACTTGGAATTCACTTCCTGGACCAGTTAGATCCTCTAGTGGTCTTAACGTCTTAAAGAAAATTGAAAACATACCGTTTTAATGAATATCTCATAATTATTCAATAACTGATACACCTTAAAACTTATTTTTTTCTGAGTCCTGCCAGAATATAGAGATTGTGTATAGTAGAGCTGTAAGGATTATCCACTCATAACCGGTTATCCGCGGGAAAAAAAAAAAAACATGTACGGGTGCAATGAATAATCATCATGAATGAATCATTGAATCACGCAGCTAACAGTCGGATTGCGGTGCGTCGTGTGATTACGTAGACCTTGACGGTGTTGGCGACACTGATGTCGTTGTGGCGGTGTCATCAAAGGGTTATCCTGTTGCTTATATTTATAGCTACCAATTGTATTATTTTGAAAAATTAAAATTAGATTAAAACATTTAATGACCATTTATTATACGATCGCATTTCCATAAGTGTGTATTAATTTGAAGAATTTCAAGTTGGCATTCCCCCAACTCTCATTTCCTATAACTATTATTCTACCCCAATGTGCAGTCTATGCTACCAACAGTTACTATAATATTACTATTACTAGATTATTCGATGATTATCTGTATATCTACGGAAGATTTTGATGATTATTCATTCGTTTTTTCGTTGATCAGTAAATGTACGAAAAAGATCCAAGTTGGTACTGAATAACCACTTCTGTCCACACTATAGTTCAATGTATTCTAAATGTAGTTCGAATGGAGTCCCAATGGTTGAAACCTTTAAGCGCTCTGACGCTTCGGCAAACAGCGCTATATGTCTCACTATTATTATTATTATTATTATTATTATTATTATTATTATATTATTATTATTATTATTATTGTTATTATTGTTATTATTATTATTATTATTATTATTATTATTATTATTATTATTATTATTATTATTATTATTATTATATTTATTATATTATTATTATTATTATTATTATTATTATTATTATTATTATTATTATTATTATTATTATTATTATTATTGTTAATATTCTTCTTATTATTAATCATATATTTCAAATTCAATGTAAAAAACGTCACGAACCAGATGGGATTGTATGATGCTCTGATATCTATATTTAATTACAAAACTATCGTTGTTATATGCATGCATATTAATATGTACACACGCTATATATATATATATATATATATATATATATATATATATATATATATATATATATATATATATATGTGTGTGTGTGTGTGTGCGTGTGTGTGTGTGTGTGTGTGTGTGAAGGTTACAAAATATCTGGTCCCACTAGTGTCTATTTCCGTGTTTGATAATCTAATTGTTATGGGCTCGTTGTTGTAATGGGAATGTAATCTCAAACCAAAGAAAAATATCACCCATTAAAAATGTTGAATCAAGCCCATGATTGCATTCGGTAATCGGACCTCTTATTTTGGTGAAAATGGCCATGCTTTCCATTCTTTTTCTTTTTCTTTTCCTTACTTTATCTCACATATTATCTCCTCTCATCCCGTTGTGGCCGAGTGTGGAGAAAAATCACAATGTTAAATATACAGACTAAAACGTGGATTACAAATTCGTGCGGCTATGTGGTCTTGTGGTATGACACTCGCATTCGGATCGGAAGGTCCTGGGTTCGAGCCTCGTCGTCGCATAGTTGAGTCCTTGGAAAAGGCTCTTTACCCAAATTCTCTCACCGTACTCTGGTGTAAAATGAGTACCTGGCCGTTATGTTTGTTTTTAATGGTTTTACATTTTGGTCATATCAGCGTCAGTAAAAAGGAAGAATATGGGATAGTAAATAGTTTTAGAATTACAATTAACGCACCAAAGAAAAGACAAGACAAAGGGGAAAGGTATAAAAAGGGAATTGGTGTAGATTCCAAGAGCATACCATCATTGCACTTTGTTTGAGATCACCTAAAAGTCTCATCCAGACACGAGCACAGGTCCCTACTAAGACGAATACACTCAAATGCTTACATTATAAATTCAAAACAACAAATATAATAATACATAAGACAGAGAGATGATTTACAAGGAAAACAATAATATCATCTCCCAAAACAATAACTATACATTTGACTGTTTCCCTCTCAGCCAGGGTATCTGGCCAGAGCCAGGACAAAGCCAAGTAATCTCATTCCAAGACAAAGACAGAAAGCAAATTGGAAAACAGATATAGGGGGATAGAAGACGCAGTAAGTACCTCCCTGCCCACTATGGGAGGGCAGGAACCCCACCCAGACCTGGCCGTTAATCTTTGTCAGTGTCCGAAAAAAAATTGTAATACCGCCTGTCAGGTGTCATGTCCCGTCCTAAATGTTAAGGCCAGGGAGCCATTGTAAAGCTCTTTGGGCACGTTTAGTGGATATTGCTCTCTATAAAAGCTCAATTTAATTTAATTTAATTTGATTACAAAATTCCCACGATATCCGAGGCCGTTTTATCCAATTCTTTATGCACTAATACCTAATAGGATGTACGTCCCGTCCTCCATACTAAATTATAAATGTATGTTGTTCCATAAACGAATGATAAAAACATTGCAAAGCAATTAGAGCATAATGTGTACCTTTGATAAGTGCTAGTGACACTAAATGAATATAGGGGATAAGTCTCGAACATCAAACCACTGCAAAACAACAACGTTCTCTATTTTCTGCTCTTTATGTCCACACAACACCATCCAAAAAATCAGTGCCAGAAGGAAAAGTAGCTGGCAGAAAGGCAGGGGGCAAAACAAGGAAGTCCTGGAAAGGAAATGTGGAGGCAACAACTGGCAAAAAGATAATCGACTGCTCGGTAATGGCCATTGAGCGTGAAGAATGGCGTTCCATGACATTCGACCTCTGAATGGAGACGAAACTCCGGTAAAGGTAAGGTATATCCATTTAACAATGTGATATACTATGAAAGTTGGTAAGTTCTATATAATTAAATAAAACATACCTAAATTCAGTCAATGTTCTCTTTTATATCCGAAGAAAGCCAGCCCTAAAACACTAAGTGTAAGTGTAAGAACACTCTTTTCAACAAATAATATCATCAGGTTTGAAGTGAACAAAAAAAACCCCCAAACAAAACAAACAAAAACAACAAAACAAAAACAACAACAACAACAAAAAAAAAAAAAAAAAAAAAAACAAAACAAACCACGAAATAAAACAGTTTGACCTATCCAATTCAGGCAAAGACAGTAAATTAAACTTATATCAGAAAAAGTAAACAATCAAAACACTCATTGAAAGTCACTAGACCCTATGATTGAAAATAATGTTAGATATGTAACATCTTGATCTTCTATTTTAAAATCATAATAATATGGTGAAAATCATAACAATAATCACACGGTAAAAAGGAAAACATGAAGACATGGGCGAGGATTCTGAAGTGATAATTCATCCGTGACCTCTTGTTGTTATGTTTAGCAAACTATTGACATCGCTGCCTTTTTACTATTATCGTACAGCATAGTATGTCTTGGGTTATTCAATCAACGTACAGCGCATACACTTTTGGAAATTACATCAATTATCGTTTATTTTATTAAAACTAATCGAATAAATATTTCAGTAGTTTTATTTTTGACTCAAAAATTTAGAAAAAAGTATAATTAGAATGATGTTTACGTGTTTGTTATTATTTGTTTTTATTTTGCCATCCGCGTTAATGAGTCATTCTCACTAAACTGTATTAACCAGACTATAGATAGTTCGAATATGACGTCACTCATGTCTTTGTTATTGTTTTTTTTTTTTTTTTTTTGCCAGCCGCGTTTATGAGTAATACTCACTGAACTGTATTAACCCGACTATAAACGTTCATGGATACACACAGCTTTGTGTGTTGGTCCGTCATACTTCCGGATGGCAATGTTATGAGCTTCTTAGCCAAGCGCATACTATCTATAAATGTTCAAGGTTACACATAGTTTTGTGTATTGGTCCGTTATACTTCCGGATGGCAATGCTGGGAGCTTCTTAGCCAAGAACATACTATCCATAGATGTTGTGCGCTTGGCTAAGAAACTCACAACATTGCCATCCGGAAATATGACGGACCAACACACAAAACTATGTATAACCTTGAACGCATATAGTTTGGTAAATGCAGCTTAGTGAGAATCACTCATAAACATGGATGGCAAAAGAAAAACATTAACAAAGACCCGAGTGATGTCAACTTCGTTCTATTTATATTTTGCCCCTTACATCAACCGATGACCGTGAACCGCAGAGGAATGGCCACTTTAATAAGTACTTTCCTATCACCCAAAGCAAACATCACACAGATTCCGAGCATCACTCGCAATGGGCATGATCTATATTCCCTTTCCATGTGCCCGAGTCCATTGGTCACATTGCAAAATGTGCTCAAAGTGACCCACATAGTAAAAGTGTTCACAGCTTTTTAAATATCTAACATCACGATTGGTCATTTTATTCAGCTTGACACATGGGTATGTATGTATTTAATAAGAAATATCCAATTGTTGGACATTAACAAATTATGTGAGTGATGTCCTGGTTGGAAGAAAACATAAATTAATATAGATCGCTCCCATTCAGTGTCTGTAGAATGGAAAGTGGCCCTTTTGAACTCTACTCAGATTTTGGTTTATGTCAAGCAATGCCCAAGTTAAGCTTCATTAATTTTATCCTGTGTTGATTATAATATGGCCTGGCGGTTTTTTTTTCTTTTCTAAATACACATTTAGGTCAGCCGTTAAGGGTCAATTAACCATAATGTGTATTCAACACACGGTGCCTTAGAAAGACCCAAATAAGAAGAATGTAACTTTTATATAGCAAGAACAACAACAACATTATTATCATGATTCGTATACTTATTATAAGCAAAGGTCATTGATTTTATCCTCTTATTTAGGTAAGCTTTTACATAAATTTCGCCCTCCTAATTGTTCCAAACATTCCTATAATATCATAATCATAGAGGAAACGATATTAAACTGCCACACACACACACACACACACACACACACACACACAGACACACACACACTCACTCACACAAACACACACTCACAGAAGGAAAAAAAATCCCACTAACACACACATACACACACAATACACGCATATTATTCACTTGACAAACGAACATATAAAAATATTTTGTATTATACACCTATGTCTAGGCGTGTTTGTTGTGTTGGGAATGTTTTGTAATGTTGTAAGCCATCCATCATCCTATTTTTATGGCATCATAGCATGTCGAAAACGTATCAATACGCTTCATACGATATAAAGACAACTCTTAAAACCGGGAACAAAAGCCCAGGCCTCGCGATGACAAAAGTTACTGGGCGATATTATGCACATTGATGATAGTCTCAGTGTTACAAGCCTTTTATCGCGCGGTACAAAACACATAAGATAATAACTATGATAATGATAATAGCGACGAAAGCTATTTTATAACCGTTGCTGTTGCTACAGTGCACCGCTGTGCAAGCCATGGGTGAAATTACTGTAAATGGGCCATTAGAGGCATTCGCCAAGTTCACCTGCGCTAACTATATAAAATAATTCGTTCTTTTTTCTTTTGATTTTTGTTTGTTTGTTTTTTTTTTCCGTTTTTTCTTTGCGTCTTTGTTTTGGTTTTTATTTTTATATACAGTGTAAATTGTGGACTAAGCTAAAAGAAAAAATAATAACCTTAAAAAAAATCACAGTTATTGTCGATAGAAGATATACAATATACAAAAATGTTTACACTTGAATATTTGAGGCCAAAAATGCCAATAACTTGTTTGAAACACTATAATACGGGAAAAGCTTGTTTTATTTGTTGTCCCCCTCCCCCCATAATTTAGCACTTCCTTAAAGAGATAATAAATAGTCATAATAATTGTGGAAAATCGTAAATCGGAATTACCAAACACACACACACACATGCGCGCACACACACACACACACACACAAACACACACACATATATATGTATATTTATATTGAATCGTGTTTGATACAAATATGGTACGAAAAGTGCTCGACATGTGGTAATGGAGCGAATTATTATTTAAAATATTTACCACAATGTTTGGGGCAGTCTACATCGATGTTTCAGGCTTAATTTGCCATCTTCAGGACTGAGTTGTTTTGTTGACTGTTGTTGTTTCTTGAAGTGGTTCCGGTTTGAAGTTAATTAAGAGG
>NC_088361.1:32780625-32828125 GCF_034508935.2 Berghia stephanieae
GGGAATTCCTCTTTCGGCATTGCAATTGAGTGTGAGAGAGTCATCACTACACACATAAACAACAGAAACAATTTAAAAACAAGACTATGACACGCAACCACTCACACACGAGGCTATACTATTTATCCTTTTCTCTATATAGAATAGGACAAGACAAACAATAGCTTGACTCTCGCTACACTTCGCATTGATGTTTGTCGTCTCACGAGTTCAACTCTCGGTCGACCTGTCAATATTCCTTTTTGCCTCGGACGTAATCATTAATAGAATGTTGTGTGGTTTTGACGGTGAAGAAAACCTTAAGAAGTCACATTTATATCATTTTAGAGAGATCGTTTTGAATAATTTTGAGTTAAACAAGCAAGCAGCAACTTGTTTTCATGAACGGCCGATCAGCGCTTGTTTACTATAGTAACGCGATTCCCAGCCAACATCAAAATGGCGGATATTTTTCTCATCGAGGCCGCTGGTTGGTCAGCCAATAAGAGCACCGTACGGGTAAATTCCTTGATTGACAGTCAGCTGATTATTCGAGAGAGGCTCGTTTCGGTTAAGTTTGCCTTTGACTATGTGCGGTTAAGTAATTCGAAAGAAGTTTATTTTCCTTTCTTCGATCTGTAACTACATAATATCAGCAAACATGTGAATTGTTTGCAGACAAGTTTTAAAGAAAGAGACAGAGGGTAGAGGATGGTTACCCACAAGTGCTTTTGTTATTGTTTTTCTTTCTCCGTCACAACCGCACAACCAATCACTGCTGAGGTTGGCGTCTCCTATTGTTTCCTGGAAAAGATGGTGGTGGCTCAGTGGAATGGTGGACCCTATTCTATATTCTCAAGTATCGAATAAAAATTATAAAAGAAACATAAATAAGTAAATTGAATTACAGTGGTGGGCTAGTCGTAAAGAATAAGAAATACCTCTTTTACTTTATGATGAAAGAAAATAGTCCAATATTTCTCAAGTTGTTATATTTGCATCAAAATCCGATGTTTTTTCAAAGTCTATTGGAAACTTGAAATGAATGAATGTCAGTACCGATACTAATCGATATCGATAACAACTACTGCCCATCCATTTTTATTACTCGCTCATCGACTCATGTTCAAAACATGGAGAAATAAAAGTTGATCTCCATAGTTAGTAATTGATCCAGCTCGTGCTTTTATCTACTTGGTAAATAGTCTGTTTTTAGTTATAGTAATACATTGTAAAATAAATACCGAGACATATAGATTGACCAACTTATCCAATGACAACAGCGACATTGTTGTTATTGTTATAGTTTTTGGCTGCGGCTATTCTGGATCAGTTGGAAGTCCAGATAGAAATTAAATAGAAAAGAGTTAAAACTCTTCAAAAGTAACAAAAGTCATTCAAAGAAACTGTAGTATAAATGAAAAAGTTTTTTCTAACAACATAACACTAACACGATGTCCAAATAAAATCAGGACAAAAATAAACGAAGTGGTTATTCAGAGTCGACTCTGGATAACTGTAGGCAGTTATTCAGAGTCGACCCTGGATAACCATGTGTACAGATATTTAGTAGTGTTGGGTTATTCGATCGCTTTTACTCGATCGACATTCGAGCGCGAAGCCACGATTCACCGTCCGATCTCAATTCCGGAAGAGCGAGTTGATAAAACGATCATTCGAGTTGACGAGTAGAGACGAGCTTGAGACGATCTTGAGACTTGAGACGAGCTTGAGACGATCTTGAGACTTGAGGCGATCACGATCCGAGCGAGTTGAGGAGTAACGAGTGTTTCGAATCATTTCAAACGATCACAGTTTGCCATCCGATACCAATCGCCAACGTTTGCACACGGTAGTCTGTGGTTCTTCCACAGCCCTCATTCCTTGTCAGATGTTAGTGTGTCTGGGTGGCAGGGAAATTCGTGTAGGTGTATCACGCGTGTGTGACAAGACTTCATTAAACCTACTAAAGGTTGAATATCACACACACACACACACACACACACACACACACACACAGACAGACAGACACTATGGCTATTTCTATGACACACACGCATCCATCTATCAATGAACACTACCCTACCCTACAGTAAGGTAAAACGTTAGCTTTGAATATGGAATG
Source organism: Berghia stephanieae (assembly GCF_034508935.2). Classification (NCBI taxonomy): domain Eukaryota; kingdom Metazoa; phylum Mollusca; class Gastropoda; order Nudibranchia; family Aeolidiidae; genus Berghia; species Berghia stephanieae. Next base: position 32,782,730 of record NC_088361.1, read on the forward strand.
TTTCAATGTTAGATGCCTGTGTAATTTGTTAGTTCCCATCATCATCATCATTAGGGGCAGCGTGGCTCAGCGGTTCGGTCTTTGGTTCGCACCCCAAAGGTACCGAGTTCGATCACCCGCCGCTGCACTGTGTGGCCTTGAGCAAGTCACCTCGTCCTAGCTCAATTTGCGGCGTGCACTGTGGCTGACGCCTGGGTTATTCCAGTCTTCCCTTAGAATAGACCGTAGAGAAAAACCTCCCCTATGGGATGAATAACGGGAATTTTATTTATTATTATTTTTATAATTTATTTATCTTCACCATCATTATCAGCAGGAGCAGCAGCCCAGCATCATCATCACCTTAATAAAATAAATATCAACACATGTTAATGTAATCATCAATCAAAACAGCTCGCAGAATTCACAAATTGCTCCTAAAAGACCATACCTAGGAAAAAAACAAAACAAATACTATAACTAACTTATCTGAAAAGGAATAGTTTCAAAAGAATCCTAAAAGTATTAAAGCTCGGGGGCGTCTTTGATTTCTTTGTCTAATTTATTCCATACTTTTGGGGCCCCGACAGAGAAAGATTTTCAGCTAACTATAGTTTATAATATGGGAACATTAATCAGTCGTTTATATTGGAATCGGAGTGGTCAAGCAGGTGTATGAATTCAAAGCTCATTTCCACGGATCAATGAACTTCATAATAATTCAATTTCCCCCCTAGCAGGCCATACAAACCTACATCCATTTCATAATGTACCAGTCGCCTGTTTCGGGTCTTTTTTGTACTAAAACTCTTAATAGTATCCGTCACTGCTTATAGATAGTTATACATTCACACCTGAGTCGAGTAAAGTAATGTGTGGTAAGTGCCTTACACAAGGACTTAACTTCGGGATCAGAATTTTCCAGGATCACTGTCACCCACTCGACCACTTACAACGCTTAACATCGCTTGATTTATGACAAGAAGAGACACCTTACCGCTGAGCCACAGAACAACTATTAATCACAACATTAAGGATCGCAACAAATGCATGCTTTTAATCTTTTTTTTAAAAGTACTTCTTCAGAGCTATTGGACCCGATGAAGCCGGAGTTCAGTCCGGTTTCCATATCGGAAAACTTACGAAAGCAATTGCCCATTAGTCTATCGCAAGGAACTTTCCGCCAGATCTAACAGACTTTGCTTCCCAATCACTACTAGGTAGACAAGGGGTCAGAATATATGTATCTACTTCACCCGGAATCGAGCTCGGTTCCCTTGCATGTTAAGCGAGTGCACTACCTACTGAGCTATTGGGACCCAAACTTTTAATAGGATGCTAGTAAATCGAAAAGTGCTTTCCGTTGATCTAAAATAGCGTCCACCCAGCTACATACCTACTTCCACTTTAATGGACTGAGCAATAAAAAAAGGGAAAAAAATTGACTGAACTCAGAAACGACGCCGATCCCTATTGTGCGTTCCAAGTTAGGTAATCCCATACATCTTTTAAAAAGACTAAGGATAAAACTACCCCTTCTTCCCATTCCCAAAAAAAAGGAAACAAAAACAAACAAAACAAAAAAAAAAAAAAAAAAAAAAAACAAAAAAAAAAAAAACACAACAAAATGAAGAGAAAAAAAAGAAACCAAACAAAGTAACTAAATGTAAATAAATAAATAGTCTCGGGTTTGGTGTTTGGATGTCAGAAAAGCACCCCCCCCCCCCCAAAAAAAAAACAAAAAAAAACCCCCCAAAACTCAACAAAACAACAACAGCCACAACAACAACAACACACACACACACACACACACACACACACACACACACACACACACACACACATACATACACAAAGAAAAACTAAACAGGAAGTAACAATGTTAAATATTCATATTCCTGCCCAAATTTTAAAGCAACCTAACTAAGCCGAGAGCAGGAAAGGCAACAACCGTAATATCACCTGTTTAAATAAAATTAATAGCAGTAGTAAATAGGCTATAAGATAAAGATTTGAACATGTGTGATGAAAGGTAACCGACAAAGCAAGAAAGCGCGCGCCTCGATGACGACCAGTGACAAATGTGAGGTGGGGGCGGTCATGTAGGTTACACCCGACAACTTTTGGCGCGACATAAATATGAAATATGTCAAGGTGAATATCGCTGTATTCCTTCTCTGATTAGGGGGGGAGGGGGGGGGGGGGGGGGTGACGTGCCACCCCATCACCAAATCAACAACTGATGCAGTTTTGATGGCGTGTGTGTGTGTGTGTGTGTGTGCGTGTGTGTGCCTGTGTGTGCGTGCGTGTGTGGGTGGGTGCGTGTGATGCGACGAACGATCATAAAAAAAATTAATTAAAATAAATAAAATCAAGGCTTCCAAACAGCCAGATTTTTTCTTGGCCAAATAGTCAAATAGAACCTCACATTATCAAACACCACAATCATCCTGACTCCCTTGAAAAACTCATTGATTTTAATTAATAAAACAATCGACTACAGTTGGATAAAACTTATCTTTTCATTTTTTTTAAAATAAAAGATTTAAAAAAAAAAATGAATAATAATAGAAAAACATTTCTTAGTAACCAATTTTGAACTTGGCCATCTGGTAGCCCCCATCATAACCAGCTGCAGTCAAGCCAGCCACAGACAATCATGATTTTAACCATAACCCAAAAAAAGCGTCCGCCAAATTTTTTTTTGCATTTTATTAAAGTTGAACATCTCAAGATTAAATGTCTGAATAGTGCTGCCATGAGCACATTGAGCATTTTGAGAAATTACGTCACAAAGGTCACGAAAAGGTCATTTTTAAAAATCCTCAAAAATCATTTTATATTATACAGAATGAAAGATTTAGTCAAATCAATTACAAAAATACTTCTTTTTTAAAAATTGGCCGAATAGTTGACAAGTTATTAGCAATTTAACTATCCAAAAGGTCAAGGTCACTGCCAAGATGGTCTCGTAAAATGACCCAAATATAGCCGTGTTTGGTATCAAATTGAAGGCATTGACAAGACCAATACAGAATTTAGGTTATTTATGCTATTTGTTGGTATTTAAATTTCCTACAGCGGTGAAAGTATAATTGGGATAATCAAAATTGACATTTTGTGTGGAAAAGGTGTCAGATCACACAAAAACACGGAGAGAGTCTCCATATAGAAAGACCGTGCCTTGTTTTGAGTCTTTAGTTTTCTTCGCCTTTGCTTTTTTACATTGATATTTACTGAAGGACAAAAAATAGAATGACAATTTTCGGCATATCTGACATGTATCTCTGGTAAACTAAATCACTCATCATCAATGTCTTTGTCACTTGACTCATCGCTTGACATGGAAGCAGCTTGATAAAGGAGATTTTGACAGCACTCACGATCATGACATTTACAAAATATTGTGCATGGAAGCTGCGCGGCAACACAGCGACATTTTGATGATCCACAAGGTTGTTCAGAAGAACATCCGCATTGAATAGTCTCTAACAACTCGGGCGGTACACTCGGTGTGTTGCTTGGCACTGTGGTTGGAACAAGTGATTTGGTTGCTGGCAACTTCATCCATCCAAAATCTGTTGGTTGTAAATCTGGGGGAGTTTTTCAAAGACTATGATACCAAATTGCTGTCTGAATGTGCGCTCTTTTGGTGTTCTCACAGAATGCTTCTGAGGTAGGGGGTATGGTTTTCAAGTCAGGGACCTTTTTAATGATTTTTCCCCGTTTTCTTCAGCCAAACTTTGTACCTGGCGCCAGGCATAGTTGCTTCATCGTGAACGCCGTAGCATGCAGTTATGAAGAAGGTGGCTTCTTGATAACATCTTCAAAACTGGCACTGGTGTTTCCAAGGTTGTCCAGTTTGTGTCCCTTTTGAAGAACTTTGATGACTGTGTTTTTCCCTATACCATACGGGTTAGCCACTGTATCACAGCCAGATAGCGCATGTGCTGCAAGAAGATAAGGCGCAATTTCTTGATTTCTCGAGACCGTTTTCCCAATGTCAACAAGTCCACGGTCCCTACTTGTAGCTTCCATCATCATCGAGCAGTGACTGGAGTCCAAGTCAAGCTTGTAGTAGAAATGAACTAACAGTACAAAGACATCCGTATCGTCACTAACCACCTTCACAACATTGGTCAATGAAGCAGCATGTATTGCTTGTTTCACCATAAGGACATCCGCTTCGTCGTGTGTCGTCTCCAAGTCTGTCCTTGTGGAGACTTTTCCATTTTTATTTGGAGAGGAGCATTTTCGTGTCCTGTGATAACGAGACGCCTTTCACATGGTTGAGCTACAGCCCTGGACATTAATTCCGTACAGAGTATGCTAATCAATTGCTTTTTGTTCTCAGTGCAGGCAAGAATTGAGCCTTGAGCAGGCAGAGGAGTGTGTACCGTTCGAACTTTTATACTGCGACTTTGTCGAGTAGCACTTTTGATGCTGAAATCATGATATCTGTCAAAGACAAGGTGCACGTCACTTCTGTCCATTTTCGGCAATAAGAGAGTCCAAAAACTATTGTCATAGTCTTGGATGGTTCCTTGGATGGCCAGTTTACACAATAAAGAAGTGCGCATCCATCTAAGATCACGATCTCAGGATGTTGTCCACCACAAGCAGAGACAGTTTCTTGCAGATTTCTCTTCAGAGCAGCTTTTGTAGTAGCAGTACGTATGTCTCCATTGTCACTGAATAAAGATGTCGGGAATGGTGCCAGTTCATATTTAAAGAGAGACTCTATGTCAAAATCTCGACAAGCCATTAATCCCATAGCGCGAGAATAAATCAAACTTGTGTCGTATATTGGACCACGGTCACTTTGAATAGATTTTTTCCCGGCTGCCATTGTTGTCACTTTGGTAGAAAGTGCTTTATAGAATTCATTGGGCCATGTTTTCTCAAATTCTTTCATGTCCGTGGTACCGATGCTGATAGAATCGTCTACATTGACAGATTGAGGGCTCACTTTTCCATCAGCGATGTTCTCAAGGCAAACAGGATGCGCAGTTGCACTTAGGGGGTTGATGCATCTATCTAGTTTTGTCCGAATTTTTTCCCTGTCCAGCGCATCACTAGCGATACGCGCATTCGTTTCCTCTTTATGCATTTCCAGAAAGTCCTTTTTGGAACTCTCAGTCAATTCAGACAAACATTTCAGAAGACGACTGCTGGTGTGAAGGCTAAGGGCCCATCGCTGAATGGTAGAGTGTTTCAGTGTTAAACAGACAATCGCTATGAGGGCGATTAACGTTACAGAAACCGGGATAAATTCAGGCACCAGGGGCCACATGGCTCAAAATATTATTTTTTTTAAAGGAGTATAATAGTGATGAGTTAATAGTAATAGGACAACTATTTCTTTTCACTTTTTTTTTCAGAGTTGGAATCAATGGAAAAAAAGGTTGCCAGGAGCAATATATATATATATATATATATATATATATATATATATATATAGTTCACCTCACTATGGATGTGGATTTCTCATAAATAAAAACTGCAGGGATTTGACTAGTGACGAATGGAATGTTTCGGACAGAATATGTGTTCTTGAGCTTAAGTGTAAGATCAATTCAAGGAACCAGAATAACGATAATAAAGACGATCACGGTAAGAAGACGTTCACTATCTCAATCGTAAATGTTTACGCACCAACAAGTCATCGCGCAAAACAATACCCAGAGGAAACTGATAAATTTTACAAAGACCTAGACGATACACTGAACAAAATAGGAAACAAATCAATATTAATAATTGCTGGAGATTTTAATGCCAAAGTAGGAAAACGTCTCGACAGTGACACACTATGTTTAGGATCATACTCAAAAGGAAAACGTAACGATAACGGAGAAAAATTAGTCCAGTTCTGTGAACAGAGAAAACTTTTCATAACAAACAGTGCTTTCAACCACCCATCAAGACACCAGACAACATGGGTAGGACAAAGGAAAGACCAAACCCAAGACAAAATGATAACAATACACAACCAAATAGACTATATCATATGTCGACACCGCCATAAACACTACTCAACCAACTCGCGATCATACGGTGGTACACTGCTAACATCCGATCACAAACTTGTAAAAACGAATTTCAACATAAATGTGTACAGACAACGAAGACAGAAAGGTAAAACCGCAGTCAAAATAAACACGGCAAAAATAGTAAATGAGCGAGAATGTCGCATTCATTACCAATATGAACTTAACTCAAGTCTATTTAAAATAAAGCAAAACAACAATCCAAACAATGAATGGAAAGAGACGCAAGCGGCAATGAAATATGCGGGGGAAGAAAGTGCAGGCTCTATTAATACAACTAAGAACAAACCAAATCGAACGCCTAACATCGCTATTAACGATCTATCGCGGCAACAAAAAGAACTTAGGATCAGGATACAAAACACGAAAGACTCGGAAGAAATAATAAACCTGAAAACGGAACGAAACAAAATACTGCATTCAATTCGATCACTTACAATAAAACACAGAAACGAGGAATTAGACAAAAAAGTGGAAGACATAGAAAAGTCCAAAAATAACGCATCGTCTATGTTCAAAGCGACGAAATCTCTGAACCGAAAACCATTCGAGAACCCAAAACTACAGGATAAATTTGGCAAACAGACAACAAATCCCAACGATATCCTTGACATTGTAACTGACCACTTCCAGCAGAAATTTCACAAACAAGTCTCACAAATATCGCCCTTCTCAGGAAACCCTAGAGACCTAAACAACCGCATCACAACAACTGAAGTTAGAAATAGCATAAAGTGCCTAAACAATAACAGATCCCCAGGCGAAGATGAAATTCCCGCTGAATTGCTGAAATGCGGTACACTCTCCCTGGATCTGAGCATTGCAAACATAATGAACAAAACATTCTCAACACACAAAGACTGGGACATTAACAGCGGTGTCCTAATTACAATACAAAAACCAGGAAAAACGAAAGGACCCGTAAACAACCTGCGCCCAATAACATTACTGAATACCATAAGAAAAACACTGTCAACTATTGTCCTCAACAGAATTAGACCGAAAATAGAAAAATACCTATCACATAGCCAAAGCGGGTTTCGCCAAGACCGAAGCACATCGGACGTTGTATGGACACATAAATGGTTGGCAGCAAAGGCACTCAAAGAAAACATATCCATAACAATAACCGGAATCGATATGTCCGCAGCCTTTGATACGATCGACAGAGGAAAACTTTTGGAGATATTAACAGAAATAGTAGACGAAGACGAGCTCCGAATAATCCGATTTCTCCTCAGCAACACAAAGATACAACCAAGGATATACGGGGCCACAAAACAGACGCAGTTCGAAAGTAACATCGGGACCCCCCAAGGAGATAGTCTGAGCCCGATTCTGTTCACAATATACTTAGAACACGCTCTGAAAGAAGTTCGAAAAGTCATTCCAAAACCAACGACTCATATTGAGAATGCAATCCCTAGAGAAATCGCCTATGCAGATGATGTCGATTTTATTGGATCAACACCAGCAAATATAGACATCATACAAAATACCCTCATGAAATATAACCTCCAAGTCAATGCCAATAAAACCGAATTTACAACAATATCGAGGAACAAAGAGGAATGGAAAAGAACAAAGAAAGTCGGCTCACTAATTGGAGACACCGAGGATGTACAAAGAAGAAAACAGCTATCAAACGCCGCACTCAGTAAACTCACCAATGTATGGATTAGAGGTGACAAAATAAAGAGAAAAACCAAACTGAAACTGTACCATGCTCTTGTAAAACCGGTACTTCTGTATAACTGCGGCACTTGGGCGTTGACAAAATCCGAAGAAGAACATCTGGATGCCTTCCATCGCACACAGCTAAGAAGGGTACTGGACATCAAATACCCCAAAAAGATCTCAAATGAATCACTCTATAAGATCACAAAAGAAAGACCAATCTCCCTTGACATTTTACAACAACGATGGCAACTTTTCGGTCACATACTACGCAGGGACAAAAACATACCAGCAAACCAAGCCATGTCGGGATACTTCCAAAAACACGGGAACCTTTTCAGAGGAAGACCGATCACAACACTCCCTGTGATCCTAAACAAAAACCTCACAACACTTGGACAAAGCATTAGTCTCATAACGGCAGGGGACCTTGAAAATCTGAGAACCCTAGCAGAGGACCGGCAATATTGGAGACACCTCACACAGGAAATACTGGAAACAGCCAAGGCGACCCGATCTTTCGGTCGAGACGCGAAAGGCATCTAAGTCAAGTAAGTCATATATATATATATATATATATATATATATATATATATATATATATATATATATATATATATATTGCTATTACATCAGTTCAAATTGTTAAGTGTTTCTGTTGGCTAGAGAGGGATCCCTTGTAAACAACAAGATATGAAGTGAGTAGAAAAGTGCCAGAAGACAATAGAGAATAAAAATTTTTTTCGCGGCGGTGGTAGGGTTTGAACCTGCGACCTTATTGGTACGACAACTCCGCCTGGCAGGTGAGAGCGTGGCTCTACCGTGTGAGCTATCCACGAACACAAAAATATTCGTTTCAAACCCAAAGTCATTTCTAGATCCCTCTCTCACCCACTTCTTGAGATCGCCGATTCGTTCGCCACCATCGCGAAGTAATTTTGACCAGCAGTTAAGCTTAATAGCCAATATTCTCATCACAAACATATAACATAGAAACGATTGAGACATTGAGTATGCTCCGGTGTATGGGGTGAATTTTTAATTCAGAAAAGTGAGTGGAGCAGGCACTTATGTTGGTAACAACAAGATATGAAGTGAGTAGAAAAGTGCCAGAAGACAATAGAGAATAAAAATTTTTTTCGCGGCGGTGGTAGGGTTTGAACCTGCGACCTTATTGGTACGACAACTCCGCCTGGCAGGTGAGAGCGTGGCTCTACCGTGTGAGCTATCCACGAACACAAAAATATTCGTTTCAAACCCAAAGTCATTTCTAGATCCCTCTCTCACCCACTTCTTGAGATCGCCGATTCGTTCGCCACCATCGCGAAGTAATTTTGACCAGCAGTTAAGCTTAATAGCCAATATTCTCATCACAAACATATAACATAGAAACGATTGAGACATTGAGTATGCTCCGGTGTATGGGGTGAATTTTTAATTCAGAAAAGTGAGTGGAGCAGGCACTTATGTTGGTAACAACAAGATATGAAGTGAGTAGAAAAGTGCCAGAAGACAATAGAGAATAAAAATTTTTTTCGCGGCGGTGGTAGGGTTTGAACCTGCGACCTTATTGGTACGACAACTCCGCCTGGCAGGTGAGAGCGTGGCTCTACCGTGTGAGCTATCCACGAACACAAAAATATTCGTTTCAAACCCAAAGTCATTTCTAGATCCCTCTCTCACCCACTTCTTGAGATCGCCGATTCGTTCGCCACCATCGCGAAGTAATTTTGACCAGCAGTTAAGCTTAATAGCCAATATTCTCATCACAAACATATAACATAGAAACGATTGAGACATTGAGTATGCTCCGGTGTATGGGGTGAATTTTTAATTCAGAAAAGTGAGTGGAGCAGGCACTTATGTTGGTAACAACAAGATATGAAGTGAGTAGAAAAGTGCCAGAAGACAATAGAGAATAAAAATTTTTTTCGCGGCGGTGGTAGGGTTTGAACCTGCGACCTTATTGGTACGACAACTCCGCCTGGCAGGTGAGAGCGTGGCTCTACCGTGTGAGCTATCCACGAACACAAAAATATTCGTTTCAAACCCAAAGTCATTTCTAGATCCCTCTCTCACCCACTTCTTGAGATCGCCGATTCGTTCGCCACCATCGCGAAGTAATTTTGACCAGCAGTTAAGCTTAATAGCCAATATTCTCATCACAAACATATAACATAGAAACGATTGAGACATTGAGTATGCTCCGGTGTATGGGGTGAATTTTTAATTCAGAAAAGTGAGTGGAGCAGGCACTTATGTTGGTAACAACAAGATATGAAGTGAGTAGAAAAGTGCCAGAAGACAATAGAGAATAAAAAATTTTTTCGCGGCGGTGGTAGGGTTTGAACCTGCGACCTTATTGGTACGACAACTCCGCCTGGCAGGTGAGAGCGTGGCTCTACCGTGTGAGCTATCCACGAACACAAAAATATTCGTTTCAAACCCAAAGTCATTTCTAGATCCCTCTCTCACCCACTTCTTGAGATCGCCGATTCGTTCGCCACCATCGCGAAGTAATTTTGACCAGCAGTTAAGCTTAATAGCCAATATTCTCATCACAAACATATAACATAGAAACGATTGAGACATTGAGTATGCTCCGGTGTATGGGGTGAATTTTTAATTCAGAAAAGTGAGTGGAGCAGGCACTTATGTTGGTAACAACAAGATATGAAGTGAGTAGAAAAGTGCCAGAAGACAATAGAGAATAAAAATTTTTTTCGCGGCGGTGGTAGGGTTTGAACCTGCGACCTTATTGGTACGACAACTCCGCCTGGCAGGTGAGAGCGTGGCTCTACCGTGTGAGCTATCCACGAACACAAAAATATTCGTTTCAAACCCAAAGTCATTTCTAGATCCCTCTCTCACCCACTTCTTGAGATCGCCGATTCGTTCGCCACCATCGCGAAGTAATTTTGACCAGCAGTTAAGCTTAATAGCCAATATTCTCATCACAAACATATAACATAGAAACGATTGAGACATTGAGTATGCTCCGGTGTATGGGGTGAATTTTTAATTCAGAAAAGTGAGTGGAGCAGGCACTTATGTTGGTAACAACAAGATATGAAGTGAGTAGAAAAGTGCCAGAAGACAATAGAGAATAAAAAATTTTTTCGCGGCGGTGGTAGGGTTTGAACCTGCGACCTCTGAATGGATCCCTTGTAAAGCGCTTTAGTGGACAGTGCACTATACACATACATGTACCCAGTAACAAATATTGTGCTCAAACGGAGCACCATACTTTTACTACCTACCGGAAAAAAAGAAAACATGAATGAATGATTGAAAGAATGAAAGTGGGTCACTTTAACTGAAAACATATTTTTAAAACGGCATTTACCTTTTATTTAACTGTGATGGGGGCATAAAAGGGGACCTAATATGGTTTATAGACATCAGTGTTCTGATAAAACAAAACAGACGGAGCAGTCGGCGTGTACGTTTGCTGCCGTGAACTGACACATTTAGTCTGTGCTGTGTCAAGGCCAAACCGCGAGACACGTATGGAAAACCATTGTAACCAATTATGGATCCCATGATTACCGCATACAAAATCACATTTTATTAAAAATGCTCAATGTCAACAGACCGGCACTAATCATGATAACACTCCGCATATATATCGCATTCCGATTCCGTTAAAACATTTTTGGCGGACGTTATGAAAGGGTTATGAAGGTTTCCTCTAGACTATAAGAGAGGGAGGGGACTGTGAAGTTTCCTGTGGCAACCGAGATGCTCGTGTTTTTTTTTTTTTCAAACGAATCACTGCTCGATGACGTCACTGACTCGAAACCCGCCCGAAACCGACTCGATTTTAGAGGACTCGATCGAAAACCCGCTCGATTTGATCGTTTCAAACTCGACCCAGCACTAAATTATTTAGAGCCGAGTAGCCTATCGAATTATCGAGTTGAGTTCTTGCGAGATGAGTTTCTTTCAATTTGATACCAGTTTACTACGGTTATTTTGTGACTTTGGCAATTTTAGTGCCAAATTCTTAAAACTTGGCGATTTTTCAATTTCAGTCGCTTATAAATAAGAATCTTTAATCAATTGCAAAACATATTCCATCAACAAAGCAATTTTAAATTAGCTTATAAACAACCATTTCTTAAATCGATCAGCCTAACTTATTATCTCTCTATTACCAAATGATATCTATAAACATAATATGAAGATAGAAGGGTGGCTGAGAGAGAGAGAGAGAGAGAGAGAGAGAGAGAGAGAGAGAGAGAGAGAGAGAGAGAGAGAGAGAGAGAGAGAGAGAGAGAGAGAGAGAGAGAGAGTTAATGAATTGATTTTTTTTTTTTAAATTGTTTTATAATTAGACACAAGTTGTAATGAATTCTATTAACAAATTCAGAACAATCAAACAAAAACAAAACAAAACTTTAAAAGGAAGAAAAAAAAATAGACACGCTTGGCCCGCTTATAAACCTTATAAAATCGTCAAATGAATGTATTATCATGTTACAGCTAAAAAGTACACAAATATTTACACCCATTTGCTCCATCCCCTTCCCTTTCGATCATCTTCTCATTCATGGCCACCATGTGTCTTGTGCTGCCTTTGACATTTGGCGCCAGCGTGTCTAGACTAACGTCATAAATAAAGGAGTGTCACCAAAATTCATGCAACTGAGCAGAGGTGTCAAAAAATGATAGAAGGCATATTATTGTTTTTTTTCCCCCCTGAACTACCACTAAGCAGAAAATGTTTGACATGACAAAAAACAACGGAACATTTATGAACAAATCCTAAAATCCCAGAAATCCGCGGAAGATTATCATCACTGGTCCCCACTATATTTTTAAAAATATTTCTTTATTTTATGTATTTTTTTTTTTTTTTTTTGCAAAATCTCGACAATTTGCAAAAAATTGCAAATTTTGCGGCCGCAATGCAAATCACGGATGCAAAAAACTGCCATGACAGAAGAGACAAGAAAATACGAAAAAGTAAAACGATTTTTTCCCGTAGGGTTAAACAGAGGTGGGAGAGAAGAAAAACAAACAAACAGAAAAACCGTATGGTTGGTAACTGGAAGTTCATCACTTATAACTGTCTACAGTTATTCAGAGTCGACTCCCCGACTCTGAATAACTGTAGACAGTTATTCAGAGTCAACTGTCTACAGTTAATCAGAGTGGACTCCCTGACTCTGAATAACCGTAGACAGTTATTCAGAGTCGACTCTGAATAACCGGAGAAAGTTATTCAGAGTCGACTCTGAATAACCGCAGCCAAAATAAATAATTTGAAAAATTGCATATTCTGATAGATAATAGTGTGAGTAGGAGTAGCCTACTCAGTAGGAACTGAGTCAGTGTGATATGGGCAAAACAGAATTTCTGCTGAACTCTTTTTCTTTTTCTTCAGCTCCACCCTCTGCCTACTGCCCACATTGTGTCATCCTCCCTTTTGTCTATGCGCACGCACATTGGAGTGTGAGCCCGAATAGTCACGGGAGACTATTCAGACTCGAGTCCGAATTGCCTCTTGGGTTATTATTATTAGACCAGTTACGTATTAGTCTAGTTATTTACGTAGGAGTTATTGTTAAGTTGTTTGTGTGTGTTGCTGTGTTTGATGTTTGGATGGGTAGGGGTTGTTGTTTTTGTTCTACCTTTTTTTTTAACTCCATCATTTAAGATGCGGGGCATTGGTACAACAGCAAGGTTACTGTTGTGCTCTTGCCTTGTTTTCGGAGAGATTATGGCCAGATGTATTTAAAAGTTGTTAATCTAAAATGATCTAAAAATGGAGGGATACCTTCCAATAACAACCCCTCTCTACTTAGTGCCCGCCTTGGATTTAAGTTTTATAAATTTTGCATCTTTATTTTGGTAGGTTTGTAACGCCATGTGTAAAGTTTCATCAATGGATAAACAATACTTCAATTCAAGATGAGCAAGAATTTTGAGTGGAGTGGTGGTGTGGAAGGACTCCCAAAAATTGAGCTATTTTAATTTTTTATTTTATTATTATTTTTGTTCGGTATAAAAATGTTTTTGATCATTTATATTTATACTCTGTTTAAGCCAAATTTATTAATGATGTCGCGAGAGCATTTAATTTTAAAATAAAATTTACATGCAAACTTTAATTGAACATCACACCCTACCCGAAGCTCGAAATTTCGCTATAAAATCCATCATAAGTTTAAAAAATGCACAAAATTGAAATTCAAACGTAATCTAATTTAAATAAATACCCATAGTGTGATTCAAGGTAGAGAAGATCCAGTAATGAAACAAGTAATCTGACACCTGCCCCTAGAGAAAGAGAACTCTCTCTCTCTCTCTCTCTCTCTCTCTCTCTCTCTCTCTCTCTCTCTCTCTCTCTCTCTCTCTCTCTCTCTCTCTCTCTCTCTCTCTCTCTCTCTCTCTCTCTCTCTCTCTCTCTCTCTCTCTCTCTCAACCCCTCCTCCCTCCGCCTCCCCCCCCCCCCCACCTTTTTTCCCCCCCTCTCTATTTGGCAAGTACAGCCAATGTAGCATCCTTGTCTCCTGTGAACAAAGCAAGATGGTGGCACAGACCTTGCTGAAGAACTAATGCTGTCAGTTCAGTCGAATATTACAGGACGATGGTTTATAAAAATGAACCAGTAACATTGTTTTTAAACTAACACATTTTTTCAGTACATTTGTCATCATCCAGCAGATGACTTAGGCTTTGACTTTAAATTCTAAATTATGAAGGAACACAAGAGCTTGGGATTAAGACCTTATCAGTTTTATGACAAGAGTTTTAGTTAAGGATACTATTGCCATGCAAACCAATTTTGTTACAAAAGTAGCTCAGCATTGGTGACCACCTTGTAATAGCCCACTTAACCAGCTAGTCTTGTGTAGAGTAAAATAATTATAAAATTCAAACAATCTCAAGATTTTGAGGTTTTTTACTGGCTACATGATATAGCAACATAAGTTTTATTCAATTACATTTTGACAATTGAGACCACCTGAATCTAAATTATGGTTCAAAGACGCCTCTCTTAACATTGACAGGGTAAAAAATAATACACAACCAACAAAAATGTTAAATAAAACTACGCGGCAGCATGAACGTTTCATATTTTAATATTTTTCTTTTTTTTTTTCATATTTAAAATCTCTTTGGTATGCAATTGTTTGTCAGGGGTCCAGTGCTCATTTCTTAGTTTGACTATTTTAACGGCCAGGCACACTGATAGATTGCTCTTAGACCCTCCTCTGCTCTTCATTTGAGTCACGCTTGACTTTTTTTTTTCATCACCCCACCCAGTAGCTTAATTTAAATTGTTTGATTCTTTTATTATCTTTCTTCATACAGTGCAGCATTTGTGTTCTTGAGGTATGACAATTGAGTGCCTGGCTGATAACAGTGTTACATCGGTCAGGGGAAAAAAAGGGTAATATTGCCTTATATGTTGTCTGATCCTTAATACTAAGTGTTGCTGTTCGCTTTAAGCATTTTTGTAGAAATTGAGTCTTTTAAAAAAAGATTATTTTTTGCTGTTGTTCTAGTATGATATAAATTTGATGCAAGCGCCTTTTATTATCTTAAACTGACATTAGTTATTATTTAAATCATTTTTTTTCTCTTCTTTTCAGTACAAAGTCATTTAACAATGATAGGAATCAACGTGTTGACTCTCATTAGTTTGATCTTCAACTTGTCAAAAAATCTGAGCAATGCAAAAGTAGTTGTGTTCTTCCCTGCTCCTGGCGCAAGCCATGTCCGAAGTCACACAAACATTGCCAGAGCATTGGCCGATCTTGGACATGAGACATGGGTATGTATTCCAGAATATTTGGCAAACAGTACCAGGATCAACACATCAGGTATTAAAATCATCAATTACGGACAATCTTTGGGGAACATTGAAGAACAGGTCTGGGAGAGAACAAAATTTCCTGAGATATTCTTTGAAAACAAGACAAATAGTATGGTGAATGCTATGATTAACATTTTGACATATTTTGACCAATTATCAATGACAATCTTGATTGAGGGCTTGTCTGACAAGGTGAAAGAAGTAAAACCTGATTTTTTTGTTTTAGATGGAGGGCCTTTTGTCAAAATTATAAGTACAATCTCCTACAAATTAGGTATACCCCTTGGTGTTCTTGGAACATTCCATGATGTCGTATCATACAGAATTCCCTTTAGTCCAGCAGCCACACCACTTCAGCTGAGTGATGTCAGTGATGAAATGAATTTCTGGGGTCGATTGCAAAGCTTTTTGGGATACTTAGTTTTGATAATTCAGCCTAAAATAATGGAACCTGATACAGTGTCTGTGTTTGCTCCAGAAAAACCATATAAGACTGTAAGTGAAATCGTGGCAAATGCTGAAATATTTATTGTGGAGTTAGATCCTTTAATCGATTATCCTAGACCGTCGTTACCAAATGTAAAACTAGTTGGAGGAATGGCAGTTAAAGAGGCTAAATCACTCAAAGATCCTTTTAAAACCTTTATGGAAAATTCTAATAATGGCGTTATAATAGTTACATTTGGCAGCTCTCTTTTTAACATTCCAGACTACATTTTTCACAAAATCAATCCAGCTTGCAAGATGACAGGAATGAACATTATCTGGAGATCTGAGAATCCAACCCCAGATGCTACAAGAATTCTAACACGAGAGTGGGTTCCCCAAAATGATATTCTAGGACACAAAAATACTAAGTTATTCATATCTCATTGTGGCAAAAATGGTCAGTACGAAGCTCTCTATCATGGCATTCCCATCCTCTGTTTGCCTCTCTTTGGAGATCAGCTTTACAATGCTGAGACTACAAGGGCCAAAGGTTATGGACTGAAAGCTGATATGAGATTTATACCTGTGGACGAATTGTCGGATCTGGTACGAGAACTGGTGACTAATAGTACCTATAAAGAAAACATTGCCAAAGCTTCAAAAATGTTTCATCTCCTGTACAAATCACCAAGGAAAGAAGCAGCTTTCTGGCTTGATCATGTGATGGAATTTGGAGGAGGATATATGAGAGCAGCCAGTCAGAAGATGCCCTTTTACCAATTTTTAATGTTAGATGTTTTTGCCTTTTTGCTCTTCACTATGTCCTTGACTTTAGTGTTTTGGAGTTTTCTGATATATGCTCTATGCCGATGTCTCCTTTGCAAATCAGGGAAAACCAAAACAAAATCAGAATAGATTTGAATGGAATAAACTTTTTTGAGTTGATATTGAACTCTTGATACAACTAGATCAATGGAATTACTAATATGGCATATACATAGCTGAAAACCGTTCCGTAAAAACGGATTTGTTCCGTATTTGACTTCCTGAGTCCGTAAGTCCTTATTTTTAGCTTAAAATCCGTATTTTGTAATTTTTGACTAATTTGTGGTAAAAAAGTCATGTGAGCCTAATGAATTATTATTATTGATCCATTATTATTACTATTACTACTACTATTATTGTTATTATCATTATTAACAAGATATGAAGTGAGTAGAAAAGTGCCAGAAGACAATAGAGAATAAAAATTTTTTTCGCGGCGGTGGTGGGGTTTGAACCTGCGACCTTATTGGTACGACAACTCCGCCTGGCAGGTGAGAGCGTGGCTCTACCGTGTGAGCTATCCACGAACACAAAAATATTCGTTTCAAACCCAAAGTCATTTCTAGATCCCTCTCTCACCCACTTCTTGAGATTGCCGATTCGTTCGCCACCATCGCGAAGTAATTTTGACCAGCAGTTAAGCTTAATAGCCAATATTCTCATCACAAACATATAACATAGAAACGATTGAGACATTGAGTATGCTCCGGTGTATGGGGTGAATTTTTAATTCAGAAAAGTGAGTGAGTGAGTGAGTTTTATTCTCTATTGTCTTCTGGCACTTTTCTACTCACTTCATATCTTGTTGTTACCAACATAAGTGCCTGCTCCACTCACTTTTCTGAATTAAAAATTCACCCCATACACCGGAGCATACTCAATGTCTCAATCGTTTCTATGTTATATGTTTGTGATGAGAATATTGGCTATTAAGCTTAACTGCTGGTCAAAATTACTTCGCGATGGTGGCGAACGAATCGGCGATCTCAAGAAGTGGGTGAGAGAGGGATCTAGAAATGACTTTGGGTTTGAAACGAATATTTTTGTGTTCGTGGATAGCTCACACGGTAGAGCCACGCTCTCACCTGCCAGGCGGAGTTGTCGTACCAATAAGGTCGCAGGTTCAAACCCCACCACCGCCGCGAAAAATTTTTTTATTCTCTATTGTCTTCTGGCACTTTTCTACTCACTTCATATCTTGTTGTTACCAACATAAGTGCCTGCTCCACTCACTTTTCTGAATTATTATCATTATTATTGGTGTCCAGTGAGAGCATAATCTCCATTTGTGTAGCTCGTTAATTTGAATTATGCCTCTATCATAAATGATTTTCAACAATTAAAAAAGTTCCATTCTTTTATATGACGCCTGTATTTTACTCAAACCTTTCATAATGTATTGGAGATTTGCATAGAATATGGATGTTAGCCTCGATATTCTTTGAATATTCTAAGACAGTATTGATACTTTCATTATTTGTTACAAATCTTATTTTAATTAAGAATAAAATTAAATCCACCTCTTTGATTGGAAGGTATTCAATCAGAAAATCAATTGCTTATATTTATTAAGCATGACAATGATTATTTCCCTTTATTAATTTATGAAATATATAAATTTAATCCCTTTAAAAAACATCTTCATCTGATTTTATTTTTTTTTTTTTCAAGCAAGCTTTTGTAACGGTTTAGGTTCAAGAAAAATAAGTATACTCCATTTTTAGGTGTGTTTATCTTGTCAAAGTAAAGAAGTAGGAATTCTCTAATATTTAGAGGTGCATTTTACTATAACTACTATTATAGTATACTACTTAAAGACCATTATGTTGCATGAAAGAAAACATATGCAATCGTCTACTTTTTATCTGAACTCACCTAATTTTTACCCCAAAACGCCCTCTCAAGTGATGTACCAGGTTGGCAGTTATGCATGTCTAACCATCTTAAGTTATTTCATTTATTTTACAATTGTGCTTCTTGTGTATTGGTCCTTATCAAAGTTGAGGCAGTTGAATTCTTTCTTTATATTGTCTGTTCTGAAATTTTGATCTCATTGTGGAAAGTGTCATTTTAACGATTCGAATGTGCTGGTACTAAACCCGATAATTTAGCAACATTTGGACTGGCCTCTGTTATCTCAAACTTGTTAGTGTTAGTAATAGTAATTAAAAAGGCTGACTTTTATATGTTGCGATTCGATGAAGGGGGGAGGGGGGGGGGGGGGCTTCGGGGCGGCACACGTCGTCCCCTCATCCCGGGCCAAATGAGCGTTCCTTATTTTATTTTTGAAAAGTTGGCAGCTATGTATCATATATGGTCTCTCTTTTCCATTCCTTTTTTTTTTTCAAATGGCTATTTATGCCTTTGTTATGGACTGAGACCCTTTAGTTTCACTTGTGCCCTGCAGCATTTTATCTATTTGTAGGATGAGAGGTCACATAATTTTTTTGTTTGTAAATAATTTATTTCTCTGTCATGTGATGTGCCATGTTTGATTTTTAATATCCATTTAAGTTTAATTCCTAGTGGTCAAGATCATTTAGCAATGTCAATATTGGACTGTTAGTGTTTTCAGACTTGACACACACACACATATATATATATATATATATATATATATATATATATATATATATATATATATATATATATATATATATATATATATATATATATATATATATATATTTATATATATAAAAGAGAGACCATATTTACTAATTTCACCCAGCCAAAGTAAACAAATTTTAATTAATTAAAGGCTTTTTTTCCCCTTATTTTTGAATGTGCTCAGTGATTTTAACCACGGATGATTTTCTGTGACATTGACAGTTACTTAAGTGTGTATCTATCTACACTGCTGGTGTGTGTATACAGTATGATAATATGTCTTACTGAAATTATGCCAAAAATTGAACTTGAGATTGATTTAGAAATTGAATTTTTTATCGATGGGTATAACTTATTTTTGAATGATTACCCAAGTCGGGGTGTTGCTATCTATGTTTTGGATTGTGTTAATGCCAATATATTCTCTTTTGATCATCCTATAATTAGTGAAAGTGTATGGTGTGATTTTGAATATAATAATTTACACATACTTGTAGGAAATATATATAGGTCTCATAATTCAGACAAATTAACTTTCATTAGGGATATAAAAGAAACCTTACAGTCAGTAGGTAGAATGAAATTTGATTGCGTGATCATTGTCAGAGATTATAATTTTCCTAACATTAAATGGACAGAACCATGTCTAACTTTTCCCGACTATCTATTTGTCGAGGCAATTAGGGATGCTTTCTATATTCAACTGGTGACACAGGCTACGAGACACCGACTGAACCAAACTAGTAATATACTCGACTTGGTAATATGTAACGATGATTATTGGATTAATAACATTGACCATTTGCCTTCGGTGGGTAAAAGTGATCATGACTCACTTCTTATATCGTTAAATCTTTCATCCGCCAAACATCCTTCACATGTTTATTTTGATTATTTCAAAGGTAATTACAACTCTTGTAGAGAAGACCTAAATGCCGTGAATTGGGATACTCTTGAAGGCTACGGTGTGAATGAAGCGTGGTTGTTTTTTAAAAACAAACTAAAATGTATAGAATCTAAACACATTCCATTAAGATGTAACAAAAAATTTAGTTCTAATAAACCATTGTGGTTGACAAAAAACGTTAAACGTACAATTAATAAGAAACATAAATTGTATAAGAAATTCAAAAAGTGTCCTACAACAGATAATTTTCATAATTATGTCAAGGTTAGAAATAATACCAAATACACGATTCAAAATGCTGTGAAAACGTATGAATGTACATTGGCACACGAATGTAAGAGTAGTCCGAAAGGCTTTTGGAGATACGTAAACAGAAAGTTGAAAAGAAAACCAGGTGTTAGTGTTTTACTGAAAGATGATGGTACCAAGGTTACTTCGGATATAGATATAGCTAATGTTTTAAATAATTATTTTTCATCTGTGTTTGTTCAAGAAGACACTACAAATATACCAACGTTAAATGTTACAAATCAATTAAACGTCCCCGATTTTTATATTACACAAGAAGACATACTTGCAAAATTTTTGAATTTTGACGTGACTAAAAGCATGGGACCCGATTCCCTTCATCCCCGTTTACTGAAAGAAGTGGCCTTTGAAATATCACAGCCGCTATCAACAATATATAATAAGTCTCTTGAATCTGGTACCTTACCCATTGAATGGAAACAAGCCAATGTTACTGCCATTCATAAAAAGGGAAGCAAACTAGATGCTGCAAACTATAGACCCATCAGCTTAACATGCATACTCTGTAAGGTTATGGAGTCTATCTTGAAAGACCGAATAATGGACTTTCTTGAAAGTCATACGATGCTTAACGATAACCAGCATGGTTTTAGATCAAAGAGATCATGCATTACTCAACTTTTACAGGTTATGGAGGATTTTACCAAGTTAATTGATCGTGATCAATGCATTGATGTTGTTTATCTTGATTTCCGCAAGGCTTTTGATTCTGTACCTCATGAGAGATTATTCATTAAACTAGAAACTAAAAACATATGGATTTAAAGGGAATATCTTTAACTGGATTAAAGACTTTCTTAATAATCGAATACAAAGGGTCATTGTCAATGGTGTGGGGTCGGATTTTAAGAATGTAATTAGCGGTTTACCCCAAGGAAGCGTATTGGGACCACTTTTATTTCTTTTATATATAAATGATTTACCATGTGGCATAAATTCAGCCTGCAAACTGTTTGCAGACGATACAAAGATCTATAGTACAACTGAACATCATAACATTCTACAAAATGATATATTTTCACTTTTCAAATGGTCTACAACATGGCATTTGGATTTTAATGTTTCGAAATGTAAAGTATTACATATAGGAAAAAATAATCCATGTCATAATTATTTTACCGATACTTCTATGTCAAATCTACTTTCCGTTGTGCCTTATGAAAAGGATGTGGGAGTTACTTTTGATTCACATTTGAATTTTGATTTACATATTGATAATTGTGTAAGCCGTGCAAACAGAATGATGGGAATAATATATAGAACCTTTATAAGTCTTGATAAAACCACATTTTTATATTTGTATAAATCGCTCGTTAGACCAATTCTAGAATACGGAAATTGCATCTGGAGCCCATTATATAAAAGACAATCTATTAGTATTGAAAGTGTACAGAGGAGAGCTACCAAAAAAATTTATACAATACAGTATTTATCTTATAAGGAAAGGTTAGAATTTCTTGACTTACCCAGTTTGAAATATAGAAGAATTCGTGGGGATTTAATTCAGGTTTATAGATTGGTACATGGTCTGGATAGGATAGACTTTTCTGATTTTTTTTCATATTCTAATATTACTTTTACTAGAGGGTACAAGTTTAAGATTTTTGTCTCTAGATGCAAAACAAACATAAGACAAAACTGGTTCGGTATTCGTATTGTTCAGAAATGGAACAGTTTGAAATTTGAAACAAAGAATGCAAAATCTATGGATTATTTCAAGGTGTTAGTAGACAGGGAATTATATGATGGGAGATTTATATATGACGAATAATACTTGTTTGCTCTGCTGTTGACATGGCTTTCAATCTTGTATGTATATATTATGCATTATTATATTATTATGGTTATCTTCTATACGCGTGTGTATGTGTGTGTGTGTGTGTGTGTGTGTGTGTGTGTGTGTGTGTGTGTGTGTGGTTGTGTGTGCGCTTTGCATGTCACGGTTAAAGATATATGTTTGTACACCACATGAGTACATTTAAGTTGAAATACTATCTTTACCACGTGTATCGTTATTGTAATATTTAATCAATAGATTTATGGCATTACTAATTAATATTAAGGGCATTCAAAGGATCTTATCCTATTTTGCCCTATACCACATGTTATGTTATGCTTGCTTGCATGTTATGATACACAAACAGCGACTCAACCACTTCATGAGTGTTTCGCATAACCACTCTCACACTGCTTATTCTTATCACTTCGCCATTCATTCTAGTTTTATGCCATGCACCATGATTTGCTATTGATTGACTACTAAGGTAAATTATTGTTTTTTTTATGATATAATCAAATTGAAAATATTTGGCTTTACTGCGTAATTCCACAACTAACATTTTGTTGAAAAATCTGTTAAAGATATCAACTTCAAACTTTCTACAAATCAATTTTGCCATTAATAAAACCCCAAAATATCCTAGTCCAAGCTATGATGTTACATGAGCTCAAAACAGACCGTAAATGACCCCAAAACCGCATTGAAATGTAATTCCACAGCAGCGAAATTGCCCTCCATAAATAAATATTTTGTAATTAAAACAAATTTTTTAAATTTCTTGCCATAGTGCCATCAGCACATTTTTACAATTTAATTCCAGTCGTTAACATCACATCTTTGTGCCATAATTTCTGATTAGGTGTTTTGCTTCATCAATAAACATTTTGAAATTTAAACTACTATATCATTTTTATTTCAGTGCCATAATACAATCAGCACGTTTTTACAATTTGATTGTTGACAGTCACAACTTTTTGTCATGTATAAATCATTTATAGTTTAAGCTTGTATTTTTTTTTTTTTTGGCATTGTTACTTTTCTACTTGTTAAACTTTCATTAGTTAATGTATTTTTATTATTTCTGCCATGACTACTACTACTACCACTACTACTACTACTACTACTACTACTACTACTACTACTACTACTACTACTACTACTACTACTACTACTACTACTACTACTACTACTACTACTACTACCACTACTACTACTACTACTACTACTACTACTACTACTACTACTACTACTACTACTACTACTACTACTACTACTACTACTTCTACTACTACTACTACTGCTGCTACTACTACTGCTACTACTACTACTACTACTACTACTACTACTACTACTACTACTACTACTACTACTACTACTACTACTACTACTATGCTACGAAATCAGTTGACTGGTGCCAATGATGAAATGGATTTCTGGGACACGTAACTTTTGATGATTCAGCCTATGATAATGGAATCTGATGCAGTGTCTGTTTTTTGTTTTTTTTATTGCACCGGACAAAAGCCACATATTATGTCTGTAAGTGAAATCATGGCAAATGCAGAAATATTCATAGTGGACTGGTAGTAGGATCTTTTGATCCCCCATGGTGGGCACTAGGCCACTTCCTATGTCTTCAATCTATATTTTCTGAGTTGCTTTCTGTTTTTGTCTTGAATATGTGCTTAGTTTTGTCTTGGCCCTTGCCAGAGTCCTGGCTGAGGGGGAAACAGTCAAATGTCTAGTGTTAAGTTTTGGAAGGTGATATTTTCACCTTGTAAATCATTTCTCTGTTATGTTTTGATCGTTATATTAAAGAAACAAAACATATATTGTAAACATTTGTGTTCCTCTTCGTGAGATCCTTTGCTCGTGCTGGATGAGACGTATAGATCATATTAAATTACGTACATTGATTGCATGCTCTTGGAATCTACACCTATTTGCGAATCACGGCTGCAATTTTTGGCGCATCCGCTATTTTTGAGTTTTTTGAATTTTTCAACAAACAAACAAAAAAGAGAAAGAAACCAAACTTCATTACTTTTAGAAATTATCACTTCCACTTCGCTCCCTCTCTTTCTCACTTATTGACACCACGTTGACTTGTTCTAAGATTCAAACTTCAGTTTTTTTGGTGTTTTTTTGTGGCACATTTTTCGAACTTATGGATAAGTTTGTTCAAAAGAAGGATACATATTCCAGTAATTTAACATTATTATTATTATTATTATTATTATTATTATTATTATTATTATTATTATTATTATTATTATTATTATTATTATTATTATTATTATTATTATTATTATTATTATTATTAATTATTATTATTATTATTATTATAATTATTATTATTATAAAAAAAATTATTATTATTATTATTATTATTATTATTATTATTATTATTATTATTATTATTATTATTATTATTATTATTATTATTATTATTATTATTATTATTATTATTATTATTATTATTATTATTATTTTTATTGTTATTATTATTATTATTATTTTTTTTAAATTATTATTATTATTATTTTTAAAAAATTATTATTATTGTTATTATTATTATTATTATATATTATATTATTATTATTATTATTATTATTATTATTATTATTATTATTATTATTATTATTATTATTATATTATTATTATATTATTATTATTATCAGATTGGCTTAATCACAGAGTTCCGAGAAAGAATACCCAACTGTCCGTCACTTTAAAAAATATTTTATCATTATCAGTTAATAACTACAAAATAACAAGGATTTGATCTATATTCATTGGACATAGTATTTCAATTTTTGTCTATCCAAATGTCGTTACAAAAATGCCACAATGAGACAAACAATTTAAAAGCCTTGTTGATTTTGTGTTATTATATATTTTGTGATCCAGCATATTTTGATTAAATCTAATTTCTTTTCATGCCATGTTTCTACGTCTTTGGTAACTTTGGACATTGTAGGGGGGGGGGGGGGGGGTGGCAACTTTTTTTTTTAGGTGGGGGGGGGGGGGGGGGGGGGGGGCAATAAACGCAGATGCTAGCCAAATGGACTGAGTACACAAAGGGCGGTAGAAAATCCTGGGCTTCGGATCGCAGAATGTCATAGGAATATGGCCACTGATATGTTATCATGAATTTAAAATTTTTATTTGAGTTTTTTTTCCTTGTACTTGTAAATCACCACCCGCTTATGTGTCTTATGTCAATATATGATTTATATTGTGCATGAAGCGGATCTTGTATTGTATGTGTTAAGGGTTATGTAGGTATTGTTAGTACGTAATAGAACTTGGGGTATATATTTTCATTTTTGGCAAAGATCCAGGTGAGGCCACGATGGTTGTCTCAGACTAGATAAAGAAGTACATTTCTTCTGTCCTGGGCCGTGACCGCGTCCTTGGCTGAGAGTGAAACATAAAGTGTTATTTTTGGGAGGTGATATTTTTTCCTGTAAATCATTTTTTCCGTTATGTGCTGATAGTTATTTTTGTTTTGTTTTGAACATACTGTATCTTGTACATATTTCAGTGTCAGCCTTATAGTAGGATTGCGTGCGTTGTCTGTATAATACTTTTATGTGATCTCAAACTAAGTTGGTATGCTCTTGGAATCTACATGTGTTCCCCATTTGAACCAATTCCCCTTTATTGTCTTTCTTTCTCCCGTGATATGGTTTATTTAAGGGACAAAAAAAAAAAAAAAGAATTACATTACAGTCCATGTTTACTTGAAAACCACATTTAAAGTGCCTGACACAATACCGTTGGGGGGGGGGGGGGGGGGGGGTGGGAAAGGGGTGAGTAACGAACAGTAATTTAATTAATTTTTGTTTGTTTAAGGAACTAGAGTATATCAATTGGTCAGGGTGAATAAGCTGTAGATCCGTTGGGAAGACAGAATTATAAATACCATATTATTTGCAATATGTTATTATTCTCTAGGTAAACAAGTATAAAAATAGAGTTTTACAAAATGATATGTTACAGTATTGTCTGCAATGCCATATTAAATTACATTACATTATCTTATATTATATTATACTATATTATATTCTTTAACATTATGTTATGTTGTATTATGCCATACTTTACTACAGTTGACAATATCTTACTATATATTAAACCCATTTTATTATATTTTATTTCTGTTGTATTATAGATACGTCTAATCATCTTTTATACTCGAATTTTTCGCTTTCTTTCTCTGCCCCTCTTACGGCATGCGAGATCTAATCGTCACGAGAGGAGGTGGAAAAAGGAAGCGCCATTTGCCTCCCGATTTACTTGAGAGCGTCGTTCTTCAGGACTCTAAATAAACTATACGATAGCAAAATTTAATGGTGTTATTTCTTGTTTGTTTGACATATATGTTGAACATTTATTATTATCATTGTCATAAGCATCACGTTTTTTATCATGTGGTGAGTTGTAAGAATGTTCTGTCGTGTATGTATGGTAGTCTGACAATATGTCTGCCTGCTGCAGTCTATCTGTGTAGGCATATGATTCTGCTTGTCTGACCGTTAGTAATTGTTGCCTGCTTGTCTGTCATTATGCTTTATTGATTCTTTGTGATTAGTTGCCAGAAGTTTCTGTTATCTATTCTACCTGGATGGGGATCCTGACCTCCCATAGAGGGCAGGGAGGTACATACTGTGTCTTCTATCCCCATATATCTATTTTACAACATGCTTTTTGTCTTTGTCTCGGAATGAGATTACTTGGTTTTCTCCTGGCCCTTTCCGGAGTCCTGGCTGGGAGGGAAACAGTCAAATGCATAGTAATTGTTTTGGGAGATGATATTTTTTTCATTGTAAAACAGCTCTCTGTTATGCATTGTATTATGTTTAGTTTACATATTATATTATATAATTTGTAAGCATTTGAGTATGTTCCTCTTAGTTCGGACCTGTGCTTGTGTCTGGATGAGACTTTTAGGTGATCTCAAACTAAGTACATTGGTGGTATGCTCTTGGCATCTACATCTGATCCATATTGGAACCAATTCCCCTTTGTCTCACCTTTTCTTTTGTGCTTTAATTGTAATTCTATAACTTTTTACTATCCCATTTTCTTCCTTTTTACTGGCGCTGATATGACCTTAATGTGTTGCAAGCGCCGTAAAACCCTTAAAAACATAAAAACATATCTATTCTACTATTTCAATTGAATAATGTCCTGATGATGCCTTGCATTATGATATGATGACGAACTTGTCAAATTGTTATCAGTTTACGATTTATATCCTATGCTACTATCTACTGGAGCGGATATGTACCACTTTTTGGTCATATCGTACACTTCTAGATAGAAACATGAAAATTTTCAACTGGAGGGTTTCAAGTATGCCAAATCAAAACTGGCGGAAACTAACTTGTAGGTCTAGTATTTCCTCATTTTTATGAGGTCATGGAATATAATAAAACATATTTTTGAATGTATTACATAACAGTTTCCTATCAAAATATGAAAATAACACATTACTATTTTTAAAAGTCTACATTGACCACTGTTTACCAGTTAGGTCACCACGGTAATATTTTTTCAGCTAATTACTATGACCATGATTTTAGCAACCATGCAGATGTCTTAACTACCCCATAGGCAAAGTAAAATAAAAACCAGTTTTGTCCATGTGAAAATTAGAATTTCTATTAGGAAGGAAACTATTCTGAATTTACTTAGGTTCTTATAAAGTTCTTATCACTTCAAAACTCACAGCAATCCTGGTGAAACCGTTTCTGTTTAGAATATTGGAAGAATAATTGTTACACTGACTGTGTTGAACAATCCATGTTGTGCCTTTGTTCAAATTTGACTATATATACTGAAATAAATGCACAACACTGTACACTGAAGATTTGCTTTACCACTCCTGCATCGTTTGAACAAGACTTTCTGGGTGGGGATCCTGACCTCCCATAGCGGACAGGGAGGTACATACTGTGTCTTCTATCCCCCTATATCTGTTTTCCAACATGCTTTCTGTCTTTGTCTTGGAATGAGATTACTTGTTTTTTTTTCTGGCCCTGGTCGGAGTCCTGGCTGGGAGGGAAACAGTCAAATGCATAGTTATTGTTTTGGGAGATTATATTTTTTTCCTTGTATTGTAAATCATCTCTCTGTTATGTGTTATTATATTTGTTATTTTTAATGTATAATGTAAGCATTTGAGTGTATTCCTCCTTGTTGGATTTTGTGCTTGTGTCCGGATGAGACTTATAGGTGATCTCAAACTAAGTGCATTGGTGGTATGCTCTTGGAATCTACATCTGATCCCTATTTGTTCCCAGTTCCCCTAGTCTTACTTTCTCTTGGGTGCTTTAATTGTAATTCTAGAACTTTTTACTATCCCATTTTCTTCCTTTTTACTGGCGCTGATATAACCTAAATGTGTTACAAGCGCCGTAAAACCCTTAAAAACAAAAACAACAAGACTTTTTGCATTCTCCTGTCAATACTTCCTGAAATGAATCGGCTGCTTCTGAAAGAGTGGTCCAGTATAGGGACCGTGTAGAATTATCTGTTTCTCTCTGGGTCTCCTATTAAAGATTGTCTCCAGATTGCCTTGCTTGATACACAACTCTTTTCATATGCTATTCATGGGTCTGCAGTGATGATGGAATCTTGTCAATTCTCCGATTTTGAATAAACATTTGTTTCTGACCTCATTTACCCTGCTGACGGGATATGTGCGCTGATACAAGAGAACAAAAAATCTTTCCATCTGCTTTAAATCTTCTAGGAATATTTGGTTTGGCACATCGTATATGGCCTAACAGGCGTCGTGTTACGTCCTACATGTTAAATGTTGCTGTTGACCAGGGACCCCTTGTAATTGTAAAGCGCTTTGAGCACATTTAGTGGATATTGCGCTATATAAAGCTCAACTATATAATCGTGCAAAGACTTAATCCATGTGAAGCATACTGCGCCAAATAACCTGGGCTGTTTTATGTCCAGTTGCTGAAACAGTATTACATCCTGATACAGCATGAATAAGAGAAGTCCGAAGATGCATCTTTTTCTAATTCACTTGGAATTAGGTGGCACAGGTTGTAACGTATAGCTCATTACCGTGTTCGAATGCTATCCAAACTTCACAGTTTAAAAAAAAACACTTAATGCTGCTACTGCGATGATCACCACATCAGTACACATTCCAAAAGATCTGCTTTGCTTGTATGGTGCATTTTTATTCCATTTAATTATGCATTTCATGGGCAAAGAAGGCTTCCATATCACTGTCTCCCATAGTGGGCAGGGAGGTACATACTGTGTCTTCTATCCCCTTATATCTGTTTTCCAACATGCTTTCTGTCTTTGTCTTGGAATGAGATTACTTGGTTTTGTCCTGGTCCTGGCCGGGTACCCTGGCTGAGGAGGAAACAGTCAAATGTATAGTTAGTTTTGGGAGATGATATTTTTTCCCCCTTGTAAATCATCTCTCTGTTATGCACTGTATTATGTTTGTTTACGTATTATGTATGATTTGTAAACATTTGAATGTGTTCTTCTTAGTGGGTACATGTTTAGGTGATCTCAAACTAAGTACTTTGATGGTATGCGCTTGGAATCTACATCTGTTTCCTATTTGAACCAATTCCCCTTTGTCTTACCTTTTCTTTAATTGTAATTCTGAAACTTTTTACTATCCCATTTTCTTCCTTTTTCCTGGCGCTGATTGACCTTAATGTGTTGCAAGCGCTGTAAAACCCTTAAAAACAAATAAAAACAAACACAGCACCGTCCCGAGCTTGGCATGATAATATTATATACATTATACATACGGGAAAGAGCTGGACACGATTCTAAAGATTGAAAATTTTGGAAGTGGTTTTTGATTCTCTCACAGAAACAACAGTTCAGTAGAGGAAGATTGTTCTTACATATTGTGTCATTGAAAGAGGTCGCACTGCTACTGACACGATTCACATTTGTTGTGAGTAAAATATCTAAACGTACAGAGTCAATAATTAAACACAATGTTTTGGCACATTGATGGAGTTGCATCCAACACCTGATGACACGATGCATTTTTTTTTTCCAATCATCTGTGTTAAATAGACACCTAGATAACCATGCCTCTCGGACAGTCGTCATAATGTAAACGATGGCAATGATTGGTAAACATGGCGAATAACACAGGTTTTACTATCGATGGCATGCGTCTAGTTAAAATACACACTGTTCTCCCGCTTGATCAATTGAACCAACACAGAACACCATTGTGTAAATTTAAACGTCAATAGTATGATTGAGAAAATCGTATGATAACTAGTCACCCATTTGGCGGTATAAAAACACTATCAATGACCAGAGAGAGAGAGAGAGAGAGAGAGAGAGAGAGAGAGAGAGAGAGAGAGAGAGAGAGAGAGAGAGAGAGAGAGGTCGATTTCATTCACATTATTGTTTTTAAACAACCAATCATTCTTGTCTGAGCACGTGTGAAGGTGTATCACAAATTCCATGTTTTGATTGGTCAAAAATCTACAAATTGCGAATGATGCTCGGGGTCTGTGGGATGTTTGCTTTGGGTGATTGGAAAGTACTTATTAAAGTGGCCATTCGTCTGAGGCTCACGGTCATCGGTTGATATCAGGGGCAAAATATAAATAGAACGAAGTTGACGTCACTCGGGTCTTTGTTATTGTTTTTAATTTTTAAATTTTTTTTGCCATCTATGTTTATGAGTAATCTCACGAAACTGTATTAACCAGACTATATACGTTCAAGGTTGCACATGGTTGTGTGTGTGTTGGTCCGTTTTATTTCCGGATCGCAATGTTGTGAGTTTCTTTGCCAAGCGCACAGCATCTATACTTTTTTTCAAAAATTTCGAGTTAAAAATAAAACAACTGAAATATTTATTCGACTAGTTTTAATAAAATAACCAATTGATGTAATTTTCAAAACTGTATGCGCTGTACGTTGATTGAATAACCCAACCCTCATACTGCACGATAATGGTTGAAAGGCATCAATGTCAATAGTTTGCCAGACATAACAACAAGAGGTCACAGAGGAATTATCTTCATGTTTTCCTTTTTACCGTGTGATGATTTATTTCACCATATTATTATGATTTTAAAATAGAAGGCCGAGATGTTACATGACATTATTTTCAATCATAGGGTCTAGTGATTTTTAGTGAGTGTTTTGATTGTTTCCTTTTTCTGATATAAGTTACTGTCTTTGCCTGAATTGGATAGGTCAAACTGTTTCGTTTCGTTTTATTGTTGTTTTGTTTTGTTTGTTTTGTTGGGTTTTTTTTTTGTTCACTTCAAACCTGATGATATTATTTGTTGAAAAGAGTGTTCTTACACTTAGTGTTTTAGGGCTGGCTTTCTTCGGATATAAAGGAGAACACATACTAAATTTAGGTAAGTTTTATTTAATTCTATAGAACTAACCAACTTTTCATAGTATATCACATTGTCCAATGGATATAAAGAGCGGAAAATAGAGAACGTTGTTATTTTGCAGTGTTTTTTGAAGTTCGAAGCATATCCCCTATATTGGGAGGCCTTCCGAAAGCTCCTACATCCTCAGTATTCTATATTCATTTAGTGTCACTAGCACTTATCAAAGGTACACATTATGCTCTAATTGCTTTGCAATATTTTTATCACTCGATTATGGAACAAACATGCATTCATGATTTAATATGGAGGACGGGACGTACATCCTATTAGGTATTTGTGCATAAAAACTCGGATAAAACGGCCTCGGATATCGTGGGAATTTTGTAATCAAATTAAATTAAATTAAATTGAGCTTTTATATAGAGCAATATCCACTAAACGTGCCCAAAGAGCTTTACAATGGCTCCCTGGCCTTAACACTTAGGACGGGACATGACGCCTGATAGGCGGTATTACAATTTTTTTCAGAGACTGACAAAGCTGTTAACGGCCAGGTCTGGGTAGGGTTCCTGACCTCCCATAGTGGGCAGGGAGGTACTTACTATGTCTTCAATCCCCCTATATCTGTTTTCCAACTTGCTTTCTGTCTTTGTCTTGGAATGAGATTACTTGGTTTTGTCCTCGCCCTGGCCGGATACCCTGGCTGAGAGGGAAGCAGTCAAATGTATAGTTATTGTTTTGGGAGATGATCTTTTTTTCCTTGCAAATCATCTCTCTGTTATGCATTATTGTTATATTTGTTGTTTTGAATTTATAATGTAAGCATTTGATTGTATTCCTCTCAGTCGGGACCTGTGCTCGTATCTGGATGAAACTTTGAGGTGATCTCAAACTAAGTATATTGATGGTATGCTCTTGGAATCTACACCAATTCCTTATTTGTGCTTGGTGCTTTAATTGTAATTCTAGAATTTTTTACTTTTCCATATTCTACCTTTTTACTGGCGCTGATTTGACCTAAATGTGTTTCAAGCGCTGTAAAACCCTTAAAAATAAACATAACGGCCAGGTACTCATTTTACACCTGAGTACGATGAGAGAATTTGAATAAAGAGCCTTTTCCAAGGACACAACTATGCGCCGAGCGAGGCTCGAACCCAGGACCTTCCGATCCGAAAGCAAATGTCATACCACAAGACCGCATAGCCGCACGAATTTCGTAATCCACGTTTTAGTCTGTATATTTCACATATTGATTTTTCTCCATACTCGGCCACAACGGGAATGAGAGGAGATAATATGTGAGATTAAGTAAGGAAAAGTAAAATAAAATTGATGGTAACCATAGGCCAATTGCACCATATTAACAGGTCTGATTACCGAACGCAATCATGGGCTTGATTCAACATTTTTAACGGGTGATATATTTCTTTGGTTTGAGATTACATTCCCATTACAACAACGAGCCCATAACAATTTAGATTATCAAACACGGAAATAGACACTAGTGGGACCACGTATTTTGTAACCTTCACACACACACACACACACACACACACGCGCACACACACACACACACACACATATATATATATATATATATATATATATATATATATGTATATATACATAATATACATTGTGTGTGTGTGTTTGTGTGTGTGTACATATGCATGTATATAACAACGATAGTTTTGTAATTAAATATATAGATATCAGAGCATCATACAATCCCATCTGATTTATGAATGACGTATTTTACATTGAATTTGAAATATATGATTAATAATAATAAGATTAATATTAACAATAACTATAATAATAATAGTGAGACATATAGCGCTGTTTGCCGAAGCGTCATGCGCTTAAAGGTTTCAACCATTGGGACTACATTCGAACTACATTTAGAATACATTAAACTATAGTGGACATAGTATGAACTATACACTAGACTTGGAACTTATCCCTACATTTACTGACCAACGAATAAACGAATAATCATGAAAATCTTCCCTGGATATACGGATAATCATCGAATAATCTAGTAATAGTAATATGGTAACTGTTGGTAGCATAGACTGTACATTGGGGTAGAATAATAGTTATAGGAAATGAGAGTTGGGGGAATGCCAACTTGAAATTCTTCAAATTAATACACACTTATGGAAATGCGATCGTATAATTAATGGTCATTAACTGTTTTAATCTAATTTTCATTTTTAAAATTTATACAATTGGTAGCTATAAACAACAGGATAACCCTTTGATGACACCGCCACACAGAGTTCTACTATTAATTATGTGTTACGGTAGACTTCTGTGCACCGCCACAACGACATAAGTGTCACCAACAAAGTCTAGGTCTACGTAATCACACGACGCAACGAAATCCGACTCAGCTGCATGATTCAATGATTCATTCTTGATGATTATTCATTGCACCCGTACATGGTTTTTTTTCCCCGTGGATAACCGGTTATGAGTGGATAATCCTTACAGCTCTACCATACACAATCTCTGGCAGGACTCAGAAAAAATTAAGTTTAAGGTGTATCAGTTATTGAATAATTATGAGATATTCATTAGAAAGGTATGTTTTCAATTTTCTTTAAGACGTTAAGACCACTAGATGATCTAACTGGTCCAGGAAGTGAATTCCAAGTTTTTGGGCTAAAAGTTCAAAAATCTCTTTCGCCGAAAGATTTAAGTTTAGTTTTAGGGATAGATAGTGAGTTTGTGTTTTCAGATCTAAGGATCCTATTAGGTTTATAAAATAAAAAAAAATGTATGACGAGGCTGACTAGTCTATAACAGATATATAACCAAAAAAAGAGCAATTTTATATTCAATTGGTTAGAATAGATACTAAACTTGGGCGTGCTCGAACTGAAAAATCAAAGAGCTCTGTTTTAAGTCTGAAAGACTTGTCAGAAATGGCCTTTAATTTCGAAGAGAGAGAGAGAGAGAGAGAGAGAGAGAGAGAGAGAGAGAGAGAGAGAGAGAGAGAGAGAGAGAGAGAGAGAGAGAGAGTATTACTCAGTACGAGGCCTCATGCAGAAAAAAAAAATGTATTGCCTTCAGCACCATCGAATCCAAGTTATCTTCATAAGGGAGTCTTCGCTGATCTTAGTGGCCGTGTTGGATATAATCATGGCATATAGATGCTTGCTTATAAAAAGATAATAATAGTATTGCAAACTTTAAAAAATCACCAAAAAATCACAAACAATACTGCATATTAATACGCTTCAGAGTTTGTGTGTAGGCTCGTCAATCAGTTATTTTTGGTTCATCGATTTTAAATTGTTAAGAAACTGGTTCACTGATGTATCTCTTTACAACTAGACTGTATACGGCTATACGGTTTTATTTCGTTTCACCAATAGATTTGTATGACAGAGTTTAATCATCTCTTGTTAAAATTAAATATTACTATTGTGGTTTGAAAAAAATAGCATCTATACACAAAACGATTTTTACTTTAGCACGTTTACATTAATAAATGGCTTGCTTCAATGCATACCGAATTTGTACAAACTATTTGTGAAGCTTAATTGTTCAGTTTCTTATTAACGGAAACAAGACAAACGACGGGTAGTATCATCTAAATATTTTTTAATAATATAAAAAATAAAATTCCCTTTATTTATCCATAGGGGAAATTTGTCTCTATGGTCTATTCCAAGGGAAGACTGAAATAACCCAGGCGTCGGCCGCAGTGCAGCGCCGCAAATTGAGCTGTGGCGAGGTGACTTGCTCAAGCTCACACAGCGCAGCGGCGGATGATCGAACTCGATACCTTTCGGGTACGAAGCAAAGACCTTACCGCTGAGCCATGTCTTTCAATTAGAAATAATGATGGATATGATGAAGCTAGGATGCACTCAGCGATTGGAAACTGGTCCGGAATTTTAAATTTAGGAGTACAAAAAGTCGAAAGAACAGTTGATGCATTTCATAGGAAACAACAAAAACAATTCCCATTCCGACCGGGATCAGACGAATCATTGGATCAAATATGTAATGAGAAGCATATTTGCTTATGTTCACATAGACAATTTGGCATGATAACCCGTCCAGAATTTCAAACGTAAGAGTTCAAACAACCTTTATTATTCAATAGTGGCACATGGGTATCAAAGACAGACGAAAACACAATTAATGGTTTTCGAAATAAACAACTAAACAATCTGATTTCTGGCCAGATCAATAACGAATCATTGTACCAAAGTATATTGAAAAGCATTCATCTATGTAAGTGTAGAAAGTCTAAGGCACCTATTTGAAACTGCATATATTAAATATATATAATTGCAATAAATCAAGCAATGATAGCACATTATTGTCAAACATGGAAAGGTATTTAGATGATAAACTAACTACTTATAACACTGTCAGTCACTATCAATATCTTTGAGAGATAGTGGGGCATCACTTCAGTTTGATCAAGCAACTATTGTTCTGCAATATGATTCTACCACAGATTGTGTTATTCTTCCACATAGATGAAATATTATGTTAAATCTTTATTTTCTTCTTTTCATTTTAAATTTCAGCAACCGGTCATACAGATATTCGACAATGAATAGGATCTTCCAACTGACTCTCTTTAGTCTGATATTATATATGAACGATGCGAAAGTGGTTGTCTTCTTCCCAACCCCAGCCACGAGCCACGTTCGCGGTCAAACCAACGTTGCTAGAGCATTGGCTGATCTTGGACACGTGACATGGGTGTGTATTCCAGATTACATGACTAAGAATGGCAAGATTGACACGTCTGGCATCAAAGTCATCAAGTATGGGCAATCTTTAGGCGACCTGGAAGAAATGGCCATGGAGAAAACTAAATTTCAGGAATCATTCTTTAAAAACAAGACTCAGGGAATAACTGTGGTGATTGAAATTACGCTGTTTTTTGATCAACTAGCAATGACTGTCATGGCCGAAGGGTTATATGACAAGATAAAAGCGTTGAACCCAGATTTTTTTGTAATTGGTAATGGCCCTTTTGCCAAGACTATAAGCACAATTCCCTACAAATTAGGTATCCCTTTCGGCGTAGATGGAACATTTCATGACGTAGTTTCATATAGAATCCCCTTTAGTCCAGCGGCCACACCACTTCAGTTCGGTAATTCCAATGATGAAATGGATTTTTGGGGTCGATTACAAAGCACTTTAGGATTCTTCATTCAGTTGATTCAACCAAAATTATTAGAATTTGATGCCGTTTCGGTTTTTGCTCCAGAAAAACCATATAAGACTCTAAGTGAAATCATTGCAAGTGCTGAAATATTTATTGTGGAGTTAGATCTCTTAATCGACTATCCAAGACCATCATTACCGAACGTAAAACTGGTTGGAGGAATGTCAATTGAAGGAGCGAAACCACTTAAAGTTCCATATAAAACCTTTATAGAAAACTCTAACAATGGCATTATATTAGTTACCTTTGGCAGCACACTTTCTCACATTCCTGACTACATTTATGATAAAATCAATAGAGCGTGCATGTCCACAGGATTGAACATCATCTGGAGATCTGAAAAACCCACACCAGACCCTACAAGAATTCTTACAGAAAAGTGGGTCCCACAAAATGACATTTTAGGAAACAAAAATACCAAGTTATTTATCTCCCATTGTGGAAAAAATGGTCAGTACGAAGCGCTTTATAATGGAGTTCCAATTCTCTGTTTACCCCTTTTTGGGGACCAACTTTACAATGCTGAGTGTGCGAGGGCAAAAGGATATGGACTGAAAGCTGACATGAGATTTGTATCTGTGGAAGATCTGTCTGAAATAGTACGAGAACTGGTGACTAACAGGACCTATAAAGATACCATTGTCAAAGCTTCAAAACTCTTTCGTCTTCTGTACAAATCACCAAGGAAAGAAGCAGCTTTCTGGCTTGATCACGTGATAGAGTTTGGAGGCGGATATATGAGGGCAGCCAGTCAGAAGATGCCCTATTACCAGTTTTTAATGTTGGATGTTTTTACTTGTTTGTTTGTCGCCATGTCTTTGATTTTTGTGCTTTGGGGTGTTGTGATATATTGTCTGTGCCAATGCTTATTGTGTAACTTAAGAAAAACAAAGATGAAATCAGAATAGTTTATATATGTGTATACATATATTATTTGGTGCGAGAAAAAAAAAAGGAAAAATATGACACTAATTCAATATGAAGTAGACATCAGAAATATTTAAAAAATGTATAAGCCACAAAAGCAAGACCTTAAGTTTGTATTTGCCAAGTTTAATTTTTAAAAATTCTCAATTAAGTTACGAAACTATGTAGGTTATACCAAAGTCGTAAAATCACGATTTCAAGGGTTTCAAACTTGCGTCTTGTTTTAGCTGTGACGGAACAGTCATAAAACAAATTTAGAGAAATACGTCCAAATTCTTCGATATGGCATTTGTGTGGTGTGTTTATTGAAACAATCATGTAATAATTTTTTAACATATTATTGTCTTGAATATATATTATTATGTATTCACATCACCCGTTCTATTAACGAAATTATAACAAAATGAATTAAATGGCATTAAGAGGAAAGGGACTAGAAAAGTATAACTACATTTACTTTCCATCATTTTTATTATAAATTCTTTCACACATGTTGTTGAGGTAACGTGTATATGTTTATCTAGAACAAATAAAGATAACCAATTCAGGGCACGAGTTTTAAAAAAATGCACGATGAAATTGGTTAACATGATTCGATATGGACATTATTTTTCACTTCTTGTATAAGTAACACTTTTCTGTAACATAGTGGTATCCATAAAGATAATTAAGATGATGAAAAATGATGATGGTTGTGTTGGTGATGATGATTATTGTGGTGGTAATGGTTATAGTGCGAATGGTGGTTGTTCAAGTAATGATGATGATGATGATGATGATGATGATGATGATGATGATGATGATGATGATGATATATAAACGCATGCAAATCATTTTACAAAATAAATAACATATACAAAAATAAGTCAACGGTCACTATCATTGAAAGATAAGTCATCGAGCACAGGCAATGACAGAAAAACATAGTGGTGGTGGGGGTACAACAGCTCATTTGATAGAGCACTCGCTTCACATGCCAAGGGGGCAAGTTCGATCACGAGTGAAGCCAATATTTTATTCAGACCCCCCCCCCCCCACCTTGTGCACCAAGCAGCGTTTGGGTAGCTGAGTCTGTAAGATCTGAAGGAAAATACTTTGGGATAGACTAGTGCCCTATCCAACGTGTAGCAAGTAATTGCTATCGTCTGTTTTACGCTATAGAAACTGAGTCAAACTCCGGCTCCATTGGCATAATGGCTTTGAATGACCAATGCTTAGTAGTAGTAGTAGTAGTAGTAGTAGTAGTAGTAGTAGTAGTAGTAGTAGTAGTAGTAGTAGTAGTAGTAGTAGTAGTAGTAGTAGTAGCAATAGTAGTAGCAGTAGTAAAAAAAAATTGAGAGCTTTTATATAGCACAATATCCACTAAACGTGCTCAAAGCGCTTTACAGGGGTCCCTGGCCAACAGCATCACTTAACATGTAGGACGTGACATTTCGCCTGTTAGGCGATATTACCATTTTTCGGACAGAGACAACGCTGTGAACGGCCAGGTACTCATTTTACACCTGAGTACGGTGAGAGAATGTGAGTAAAGAGTCTTTTCCAAGGACTCAACTATGCGCCGAGCGAGGCTCGAACCCAGGACCTACCGATCCGAAAGCGAGTGTCATACCACAAGACCACATAGCCACACGAGTAGTAGTAGTAGTAGCAGTAGTAGTAGTAGTAGTAGTAGTAGTAGTAGTAGTAGTAGTAGTAGTAGTAGTAGTAGTAATAGTAGTAGTAGTAGTAGTAGTAGTAGTAGTAGTAGTAGTAGTAGTAGTAGTTGTCATTGTTGTTTTTGTTGTTGTTGCGTGTTGTTGTTGTTGCTGTTGCTGTTTTTGTTGTTGTTGTTATCTACTACAATGCCCCTGTAGCATTAATTTTCCAATGTTTGTATCCTTTAAAAAAATCTGAGTTTAATTTTCAGCTTTCACAACCATATTATGGTATGGAAATTAATGTAACACTTGCTTATATAATCTATATTTTGAACGGAGTACCATGATCCTTATATTCCATGTCTAATGCATTCTTGAAATTGAATTCATTGCTAACATGTTTTAATTCCGGTTGTTGAGTGGCCTTCTTTGGTGATTGTAGCCCAACCTGTTATTTTCAAGAGCCGTCCGGAGCCGTCAAAAGCAGTTTAGATTTGAAGATGCATTTGTTTTCTATAAAAAAAAACATTCGGTACTAGACAATCCTTGATGAATTTCAAAAGTTATGTTTGAAATTATTTCGTAAATTGGATTCAATAGTCTGATGTCACGTCGCCCAGCAACGGCAGCCATCGTGGTTCTAAACAAAGAAAATCAGTACTTTTTATTCTTCATGCTGGCCAGAACTTTTCAAATGTATTGTGATCAGAATGTGTAAATGTTAAAACATGATCAGATTTATATTGTTTTTTTCCCCCTTTGGATACGCTTTTATGCTCGTCGGAGAAAAAAATTTCATAAGGGCGTCCGCCATTGTTCCGATAGTTTAGAGCCAGTTACTAAGTTACCATGCGTCATTACGAGGGAAGTGACGCTACGACTGTTGAAGCGTATTTTTCATGATTCATTCCTTGCGATATCGTCGGGAGTCAAGTCATTTCTCATGTCGGATGTTGTCGCCACCAAAAAAAAAAGACATAGGAGACGTCCAACCGGATGCGCCAACTGGTAGGGCAGTTGTTACGGACGAAGAAAAACAATAACAAAAGCACTTGCGGGTATCCATATTCAACCCTCTGTCTCTTTCTTTAAAACTTGTCTGCAAACAATTCACATGTTTGCTGATATTATGTAGTTACATATCGAAGAAAGGAAAATAAACCTCTTTCAAATTACTTAACCGCTTTAGACACATGGTCAAAGGCAAACTTAACCGAAACGGGCCTCTCTCGGATAATCAGCTGACAGTCATTCCTCACCTCACTTTCTAAATCTCTAGTTTTAGGAAATAATAATAATAATAATAATAATAATAATAATAATAATAATAATAATAATAATAATAATAATAATAATAATAATGATGATGATGATGATGATAATAATAGAAATAATAATAACAATAATAATGATTTTGTTCTCCCAAGCCACATTGATCGATTTTGGCAAGGGAGACCAATATATATATGAAACTTTATTCTGGAGCATTATTATAAAAATATGAACATACTATAAAATAGCGCTTTTTCACGGACTTCCCATGCTCAATATGCTTCATCAAGGTTTCATTTATTGTCCCAGCAAGCTATATGGAGCCATGTTTTAATATCGTACAGTTCCACTCGCTTGTTCAGGTGTCTTTTTGTACTAATACTCTTACACATCCATGGCTGCCTTTAGATAAGTACTCGTTCACACCTGAGTCGCGTGGGGTGATGTGCGTAAAGTGATTAACCCACAGACACAACGTCGAGACCAGAATTTTCCACGATCACTGTTCCTCCATCAAACAGTGACCACGCTTAACATCGCTTGACTTTCGTGACAAGACGAGACTATATATATATATATATATATATATATATATATATATATATATATATATATATATATATATATATATAAAGTGTCTGTATAATCGCCTCCAATCACTTTTGGTGGAAAGGGGCGCTATAGAAATTACATATTATTATTATTATTATTATTATTATTATTATTATTATTATTATTATTATTATTATTATTATTATTATTATTATTATTATTATCATTATTATTATTATCATTATTATTATTATTATTATTATTATTATTATTATTATTATTATTATTATTATTATTATAATTATCATTATCATTATCATTATCATCATCATTATCATCATCATCATCATCATCATCATCATTATTATTATCATTATTATTATAATATATTATTATTATTATTATTATTATTATTATTATTATTATTATTATTATTATTATTATTATTATTATTATTATTATATTATTATTATCATTATTATTATTATTATCATTATTATTATTATTATTATTATTATTATTATTATTATTATTATTATTATCATTATTAATTTTATTATCGTCACGTCACCATTCCATCATTTCATCGCTTATGTTAACAACATTGTATCATGTACCATTATAGTTGCTGCAGTCCTAATTAATGTTTAATTGTGATATTGAGTTGTTTATTGATGTATTTATTAATACACACACACACACACACACACACACACACTCCACACACACAATATTCCCAAGATTGACAACGAAAGTAGGATGTCCCAGATCCGACGCGGAGCACTTAACTCTACGTCTAAACGGAATTTCTCTCATCGACACTTTTTTTGTGTGTTCGAGCACTATTTCAGTCAACAACAGTATCAAATGAACGTAGAAGTACAATGATACAACAGGTACATGTCAAAATTCTTTAGATGGTCTTATCAAACGTCGGTTGTGATTAATTAGTCAATTGCGGCTATGTGGTCTGGTGGTATGACACTCGCTTTCGGATCGGAAGGTCCTGGGTTCAAGCCTCGCTCGGCGCATAGTTGAGTACTTGGAAAAGGCTCTTTACTCACATTCTCTCACCGTACTCTGGTGTTAAATGAGTAACTGGCGGTTAACAGCGTTGTCTCTGTCAAAAAAAAAAAAAAATTAATATCGCCTAACAGGCGTCATGTCACGTCCTACATGTAAAGTGTTGTTGTTAGCCAGGGACCCCTTGTAAAGCGCTTTGAGCACGATTAGTGGATATTGCCCTCTATAAAAGCTCAAGTTTTTCAAATTAAAAAAAAATGAATTTAAAAAATGCACTATTCATTTTCTTCTCGATGTCATGCGAATTGAGATCTTCATATAACCCTAAAAATTATCTTTATATTTCTCCCTTTTCCTTAGGAGTTGATCATGTGTAAAACAAAACGTGAGACTCGTACATACCATCTTTTAAAGCTGCATTGTTTTAAATTATTTCCTATTCGCGGCGCCATCATCCGTGGTAAGAGATGAAAGGACAGTAAATCTGTCAGAAGCTCGCAGGTATAATGAAATATTTGGATTATTTCCCTTCTCTCTCTCTCTCTCTCTCTCTCTCTCTCTCTCTCTCTCTCTCTCTCTCTCTCTCTCTCTCTCTTCCCCACCCTCTCTCTCTCTCTCTCTCTCTCTCTCTCTCTCTCTCTCTCTCTCTCTCTCTCTCTCACTGGATGCAATTTGTTTTGTTTTTTAATCTCTGCAAGCGATGCTTATTTTTTACCATGACTTAACATCAAATGTTACTGTTTTCAACAAGAGAACAGTAATAGCGATACGACTCGGGCATAACTTAATACCATACTGTCGTGCGTTGACAAAACATATAACTTTTCCATTTTAACCAGAAAAACTCAGAAGGCCATTTAAAACCTCGGAAAATTATTTTTATTTTCAAGTTAGGTTTTTTTTTAGTCGATCGGAAATGAATTATTCTTTTTATTTTCAAAAAGTACATATGTTTATCACAAAGTACTTTCCACCAGATCTAACAGACCAAGCTACCCAATCACTGCTGGGTGAACAGGGGAGTCAGAATAAAAAATCTCGAGTTCATCCATCTGAAACAAGTGCTCTGCCGAATGAGCTATCGGGACACACAAAGCACATTGTTTTTCATCATTTGTACTTCATGATTGGGGCTCATCAAAATGGCCCTTAACTTCTCCAGACGGTCTATATCAAAGTTTGCGTATCATTCGAATTTTGGAGAAAATTTTGTCCACTTTGCCCGGCCCAGTTAAAACATCAATTGTTATATTTACATTATTTCTTTTAAGAAACGACATCATTTATAATTTTCTTTAATCTAATCGGCAACTCTCATTTTAAAAAAGTTTTAAAAAGTCAATTTCATTATTGATTGACAAACTATCATTACCTTGGTTCACCTAGCAACGCGACTTGACCTAGACCACTCTGAGACAGACGCTATAGCTACATTCGGTTTTCCAGTCAGCTGGAGAAAGCTAAGTTGTATGAATCGGAGTGTACAGAGCATTGATTATTTCTATGGAGTAAACTTTATCTTAAAAAAAAAAACCACCCAAAACTTGAGCAATATCCACTAAACGTGCTCAAAGCGCTTTACAAAGGGTATCTGACCAACAGCAACACGTGACATGTAGAACGAGACATGACGCCTATTAGGCGATATTACACTTTTTTTCGACAGAGATAACGCTGTTAACGTCCAGGTACTCATTTTACACATGAATACGGTGAGAGAATGTGAGTAAAGAGCCTTTTCCAAGGACTCAATCATGCGCCGAGCGAGGCTCGAACCCAGGGCCTTCCGACCCGAAAGCGAGTGTCATACCACAAGACAACATAGCCGCACAAACTTTTCTCTTTTACGATGAGCTGAAACTTAGTTTGTAAACATTATTGTAAACAACACTATTTAATTGAATTTATTCTTCGTGTGTCTGTTCTGTCTAATCATGGTCGGGTCTGTCTGTCAATCGATGATGCGGGAAAAATTTTGTCAGATGAAATGTCGGATTAAGAGGAGACAAACATATTGATCTCA
Source organism: Berghia stephanieae (assembly GCF_034508935.2). Lineage (NCBI taxonomy): Eukaryota > Metazoa > Mollusca > Gastropoda > Nudibranchia > Aeolidiidae > Berghia > Berghia stephanieae. The sequence goes on from NC_088361.1 coordinate 32,827,150, forward strand.
ACACGAGACAGGGGGTAGGTTGGTTGTTTGTTTTTCTGAGTGATTTCATATGTTTTAAAAGAGGTATACTTTGCTATTCTTTTCACGTCGCATGTACTCTTACTATATCTAAAGTGATCCAGCAACCCATTCATTGCCTTTTGAATAATTGGTGGGACCTGATGAGACCCAGTCCCGTCCTCCAATTTCAAAATCCAGTGAGCAAACAAACATAACAACGACCCCACCACCACAACCAACAACAAGAACAACAACAATAACGACAACATAATATTTGAGTTCTTGGAAAAGGCTCTTTCTTTACTCACATTCTCTCCCCGCACTCAAAAGTAAAAGGGGTACCTGAGATTTAAAAGCTTTGTCTCAGTCGAAAGTATAATTAATGTAGTAGTAGTAGCGTATGGCTACACCCCCAAATTTATTTCGTCAACCCAGCTTCTAAAGTCTTCCTCCGACCTAAGGACGGTTTCGTAGCCACCTTCAAGTTTAGTGACTGGACAGTGGAGGACGATGTGATCGCTGGTCTCTGGGGCTGCCTGACATTTCTGGCAGGTATCACTGTTTCCAAGTTTCCATCTGCACATATTTGATGCAGTTCTGCGATGTCCAGTTAAGAGGCGATTTGAGGAAGTCCAGTATTTCCTAGCGTTATTGAATGCAGGCACTCTTTTGGTTGGATCTTTAATGATGTTTCCTTCTCTTGGTGTTTCCCTGTTCCACATTTCTCTCCAGTTTTCCTCCACACCGAAGTCTGCCATTTTTGTTAGATGGAAAGGTCTTCTCGATTTAAGTCTTGTATTATAATTAATTGTAATATCGCAGAACGAGAATCGTGTCTCGTTCTACATGTTAAGTGTTGCTCTTGACCAGGGACCCCTGTAAAGCGTTGTGAGCACGTTTAATGGATATTGCCCTATATAAATACTCAAGTTTAAATTTACATTATATTGCTGACATTGAACATTGCCTCGCTAAC
>NC_088361.1:32833125-32843125 GCF_034508935.2 Berghia stephanieae
AATATCGATTAATTTTGAATCGAAACGAGAGAAACTTTTAAAATAATAGCCTCGTTTGTATGTTCTCGAGACAAAAAGATTCTACTTTCAGGCGACGCAGTATAATAAGCTAATTCGCCTAGGAAATATCGAGATTCTTTGACTATCTAGTGACATTATCAATGGTTGCCACACGTATTCAAAGAGCTTCGCATACGCGTAATTAATCTTGCTCCGCCATTTAAAACGAAATACGAATTAGTAATTAAAAACAAAATCGTTATATATTATTTGGTCTTTATAGTATTATTTAAGCACATTAACCTGAGAGTCAAATCCGTATATAATTTCTATGCCCGAATCGTTTTTCCCTCGTTGTAAATGAACATTTATCAAAAAGTGAAAATAATGTTATAAAGGAGTTAGTGCGTCATGACAGAACTGTCAAAACTGTTACGAGTCCACAAAGGTTCCCGACGTATATTTATTTGCTGGTCTGATCACCCAAAATGTCACGGACTCTTTGTCTTTTTCATTTGGTTCAAATTTTAAGCATTTTATCAGTTATGATTGCATGGTCAAAATCACTAGAAGTATTAGATTAATGTTAACAATTAATTCTCATCTTCTCAGCTTCTCTCCTCAAAATGCAATTATTATATTATGTAACTTGTCGTCAAAGCAAAACAAACTTAATCATGGTATGTAAATCTTCAAATGAATTAATTATTAGATAAACACGAGCAGATGTAAATGGCAATGACGGCAAATAGTACATGGTATTATTAATAGTTTTAGATGACCCCAATTCGTCAAAAAGTCTGAAACCCGATACTCCTTTGACATGATTGGGGTCATCTGACTATTGATATGTACTATACTGTCGTATTCTGAAAAAAGAACCCCAAACCTATTTATAATTTTGGCCAGGAAACTCGTCCTTCAAATATTGATCGATGAAACGACTTTCATCTTGTCATAAGTCTCAAACCTGGAACTTCCCTGGGACTTCAAAGAAGTCCTTGGTCTTTGCCAGGACGAGAGTAATTTTAATCGATCAGAAGCCCCAGGTCTCAGAGTATTTGACATGTTGAGGGTCATTTTATTATATCTATATTTGAAGGACGAGTTTCCTGGACAATGTTTCAAACTTTTTAGAGCACAACAGTACATGAAATGCAAATGCGAAACATATGCTATGCCATTTTACGACAGTAAATAGACTGTGTGACAAAACGCGTGTCTGGAGAACGCGGCAATCCCTCATTATCCACCTTTTTGTACTGAAGATCGAGGAAGAATAAATGTTTTCATGACAACTTTTAATTCTGTTTTGTCTATTGCAGAATTTACCTCCCCTGATATTAAAAGACCCGCTTTTTGCTCATGTTAAAACGTTCAAATATATACACATATACCTCTGTTCCCAGGATATAAGTCTTGAAATTAGATAACTTTAGTGCATAAACTTTCACAAAACCAAACTTATACTAGCCTCTCAAGAGTTGTGCCGAGCCAGTAGCTTAAATACAATGCTATAAATTTGGTCCCATAGCTTATAAAAGTTGTAACAACCGTCCACGGACAACCAAGATCCTAGAGATGAACAGAGCACACACCAGGATTGTTTTCCTTTGTCCGAATTTCTCTATCCTCATACATATAAATTTTACATTAAGACGCAAGTGTTATAAGAAATGGGTTTTCCTTGATCCAGCCTGCTGTGTGAGATAATAATATGTAGGGAACGGGTAATTTAAAAATGCGAGTAATCTTAAACAGATCAATGCTATATTTCATATTTCATACATTTATTCATAGTATGCAATCCTCTTAATACAGCTCTTAACTGACAAAACATAACATTCTCAATTTGGCCAGAAAACCTTTACTTGAAACATCGGTCAATTGAGATGACCTTCACCTTGCCAAAAAGTAATACATAGAACATTTTAACAGCACTCTCACTTTTAAGGTTTTTTCTTTCATATGTTTGGGATAATCTTAATCGATCGATATTTCGAGTGAAAGTTTTCTGGTCAAAGTGAAAAATTGTATTTTGTCAGCTTAAAGCAGAATAATCCTGTGACCTGAACCTCTCCCCGCCCCCGCCCCGGCCCCCCTCCCCAATACTCCAAGATTGTCTCTTATTCTTCCAATCTCCAATTTCCTTCACTGTCACAGAGGATTTCACATCAATGCAAATAACCAGTCACCGAAAACACATCCAATCAAACAATCCCCCACTCCCAACCTCACCCATTCTTCTAATCTACTCTCCCATGTCCCCCACCCCCCCCCCCATCCAAGATTCCGATCTGTTTTCAAGACAGTTGACGCCATCTCATCTTTAAACCTTCAACGGCGAGAATATTTATTATTTTCTACAAATCATAACATCTTGCTTTATGTTCTGCAGACCCAACCCCTTTCACCATGATAGCATTAATAATAACAACTTCAAGTCTCATTGCTGTTTCTGCACTGTCGGTGAAAACGTCGAGATTTGATGTGGCATTATAGTAAACTCGAATCAGGTCTCTAAAGAGTTAATGATTTCTTCTTTGTTACCGGGGCAGTGCTCACGCTGATAGATCCAATAACTTCTTACCGCTCACCCATGCGTGGCATGCCCTTATCCAATAGTTTGTTTACGAGAACATTCTTGGATCAATACGGTCCCCCCCCCCCACCCCTACCCCATCGCCCTCTCACATCCCTTCTCTTCCTGTCCCTTTAGTTATGTCTTTTTCTTCTCTTTGTAATTTGTATTACAAGAGTTACATTGGTCAAGTTATCAGACCTGCCCCCCCTGAAAACTTAAAAATTTGTAATTTTTAGGAGAGAAAAAATGTACTCGCTATTCTAACTTGAAAAATCAACAATTCACTCTCAAAATGATTAAATAACACTTCAAAACCCGAACAAAAATGTAGTCTTGCATCAAAGTTCATTATAAATAAGTTTCTGAAATTGAAGCCAAAATTTCGTAATACTACGAATTTTTCGTACTAGTAGGCAGGTCTGAGTTATTGGATGTCGGTACGAAAGTAAAGCTCATTGCGTGTTTTATATGATTCGGGGAGTGTTTTTTTTCAACCTAACAATTCACCTATCCACCCCATACTTTTTACCATAATTACGCTTATCAATGAATTATATAAACAAAATGATTTAGATTGGAAGAAACATTTTCAGTGTCCTAAATAGAAATTTAGGGCTCGTAAGGTCCCAGGTTTAACGTTTTTTTTGTTGTTGCCAAGATGGGGGTCATTTAAATCGATCGAATAATATTGAAAGACGAGTTTTCCGGCCAAGATTTCAAATACGTATCTTTCCAGAGTACGACATTTAACTGGTTATACTCAATTTCATCTTGTTTTCATTCCGACATAATACCAGGTTGATACGAAGGGACACGTATGTATTTGGATTCATGCCCTGTGAGAAGATCTATGCTACATGTTAGATGAAGACAAGTGGCATAAATATTATCATACTGAAATACCCGATTGTTGTATCCCATTTTCTCCCTCAGATTTGTGTTCAAAATCCAAACATTATGACAGTTGTTCGCCTTTCTATCACTTCAGATAGATCAGTTTTCAATTTCTTCAAGCATTTATATAGTGCAATATCCACTAAACGTGCTCAAAGCGCTTTAGAATGAGTCCCCAGCCAACAGCAACACTTAATAAGTAGGACGAGACATGACGCCTTCTTGGCGATAATACATTTTTCCGACAGAGACTAGAGTCTTATCCAAAGGGTAGCAAGCAATCGCTATTGCCCGCTTCACGCAAAATAAACTGGGGTAAATTCCGGCTTCAGGGGTCAAATGGCTCTGCACAGAAGAGCATAATATGTTGTGTTCTGCACCTAATTAATGATATGTACAGGCGTGAAAATAAAAATGATTTACCACAGGTCGTGACATTACAATTTTGATCAAATTCTTTTCTATTCTCTTTACTTAGAGCGCAAAGAGCTTGTGTCAACTGGGTGAATCGCTGAATCGCTATACAAATGTCATTTATTATTTTTACTTATTTGAAGAGAGTGATTTAAACAGAATTATACCTATGGAAAAAATCAATGATATATCTTTAATTTCATTTTGACAGCCATAATTCGAAAATCCCATATTTTTGGACTTCTCATTAAACTAATCCCTTACAATGATAACGTCAGTTTCAATACTTCTTTTGATTTCTTCACAGTTGATCTGGGTGGCTGTGACACCCAGTAACGAATCTCCTGTCAATTTCTACAGTAAATTTCGCGAGGTTCTTTCCCCGCCCAATCCCACAATCCCACAAAGCAATCTCCAGACCTCTCCACTAAGCCTCATAAATCTAACATCGTCTTAAGGCCGATTCAAAGGAACTACCGTAAACCGTCGGCGTATTACAACCGTCGTCTCTTTCTCTTTTCACAACACATTTGACGTCATACTTTGGTGGTTAATGGTATATTATGCAATTTCGATGTTCCAAACGCGAAGATTGTTTCATATGATGAGGTGATATGAAGTTTATTGATCCGTGAGAGTTATTGCAATTTGTTAAATGGATGGCATCTGCTGTTAAGATATAATCAATCAAGCAAACATATGAACATTAAAAGAACAAAACCACCTCCAACAACAACAACAAAAACAACGACAAATACATCAACAATAACAACAACAGCAACAACGACGACAACGACGTCGGCGACAAAGGGTGACAACTTCGACAACGACAACAACAACAACAACAACAACAAAATGTTCACAAAATCATTCAACTACAGTTATTCATACACGTACACCTTCTTAAAATAACGTACCCGTCATTTGCGGGGTATACAGAATTATTAAGAAAATAAAGTATAAAATATTATATTTACAGAGGAGTGAATAGGTCCTCAAGTTAGAACTCATTAGAACTTATATCTGCTCGTCAACACGCAATCAACCTATATCAATAAAAAAGCCCCCCCCCCCCCCCCCCCCCCCCCCGAGTAACCAGGTATATTGAGCGAGAGTCTATCCCGGTTTCTGTAGCACGAATAGGAAAGCTGAGTGGGTATTGAGTCCAAAATACTCTTCCACCCCACTTTTGCGGTTTCAAACCAAGAGTGTCTGCGTATACGTCAGATGATTTACATATTGAGCTAATGGAGTCACAAATCATATCAATATTTATCCCAATCGATGGATTTAAATGAACTTATATTATGTCGTAGTTATTGACAAATGGTATATTAAGAGCGCGCCTGTTTCATTACGTTCATAATTCGACGATTTTGTTGACGGTAAATGTGACTAGATCTGTAATGTGGGAACGGCTATAAAGGGCGATGCCACATTTGTTATTCCTGCCTCTAGAAAATTCCTTTCCAGCCACAAAAAATAAATTATATATGATTTATTCTTTCGATGATTGGGAGTTAATCCTAGATTATCCTCTCCACGTCTAGCCGTGGAGACAAACAATAAAACAAAGGATAAAATATAACAACAACGACATATCATCAACAACCAACAGCGACAGTAACAACAACAACACCATCAACAATAGTAACAGCAACAACAACAACAAAAATCCTTTCAACACCCCCCCCCCCCTTAATAAAACAAACAAACAAACAAACAATTGCCGGGTTCGAGTCTTCTACAATAATTTAAGCCCCTATTGCTCATTTCCAGCTCTCTACTCCTACCAACGCCTAACTTATCGCTTTTGCCTCTTCTCGAGATAGCCTCCAAAGACAAAGTATAGATAGTATGCAGATGACGTCACTCAGGCCTTTGTTATGGTTTTTGCCATCCGCGTTTGTGAGTTGTTCTCACTAAACTGTATTAACCAGACTATAAAAGTTCATGGTTACACAGAGTTTGTGAATTGGTCCGTTATACTTCCGGATGGCAATGTTGTGAACTCCTTGGCCAAGCGCATTCTATCTATATCCTCTTGGAATAAATTAAAAGCATTTATTTGATCATGTCACTATCAGAAAAGGCGTATGTGAAACAAGAGCAGACATTGGGTAGAAATCAATCAATCCTTCAGAGTCACGAGAACCATGAAACCTGAGTTTATTTCATTTTCTATAGATACTTTGCAGATGACGTCACTCAGGCCTTTGTTATTGTTTTTGCCATCCGCGTTTGTGAGTTGTTCTCACTAAACTGTATTAACCAGACTATAAAAGTTCATGGTTACACAAAGTTTGTGTGTTGGTCCGTTATACTTCCGGATGGCAATGTTGTGAACTCCTTGGCCAAGCGCATTCTATCTATAGATACTATGCGCTTGGCGAAGAAGCTCATAACATTGCCATCCGGAAGTATAACGGACCAACACACACAATTGTGTGTATCCCTGAACGTTTATAGTCAGGTTAATACAGTTCAGTGAGCATTACTCATAAACGCGGATGGCAAAAAACAATAACAAAGACCTGAATGACGTCATCTTCGAACTATCTATTGATAGTATGCGCTTGACTAAGAAGCTGACATTTTGCCATTCGGACCAACACAAAAAACGTTGTGTTACTATGAACGTTTATTGTCTGGTTAATACAGTTTAGTGAGAATTTCTCATAAACATAGATGACAAAAAGCAATAACAAAGACCTGGTTGACTTCAACTTCATACATCTATAGATAGAATGCGCTTGGCCAAGGAGTTCACAACATTGCCATCCGGAAGTATAACGGACCAACACACAACTCTGTGTAACCATGAACTTTTATAGTCTGGTTAATACAGTTTAGTGAGAACAACTCACAAACGCGGATGGCAAAAACAATAACAAAGGCCTGAGTGACGTCATCTTCGAACTATCTATAACGGTACAGCGCTTTGAGCACGTTTAGTGGATATTGCTCTATATTAAAGCTCATTAAAAATAAAACCAAAATACACACACACACATGACACACACACACACACACACACATATATATATATATATATATATATATATATATATATAATATATGTGTGTGTGTGTGTGTGTGTGTATATGTGTGTGTGTATTTATATATAGAAATGGGTATGAAGTTAGGGAGCGGGTGGGTGGCGAACTCATTAAGCCTTAGCGATAGTCCAATTAATTTTACATAGAATAACAGAAAGAGAGACGTATTGCTGCTTGCGATCTATCAGGGAACGGGGAAATCATAGGCATTGAAGACCTCTATTCTATATAAAACTAAATTAATTGGCGATTCTACCGGTGTAGAAAGTTGGTAGGAGTATTATCACAAATTTTCTAATTATTAAATAAAATTTAATCTTACAGCACAGGAACAGCCCTTCTTCGAGTATTTAACCATCTTAATCGAGACGAAAATAAGCATAACATTCTCTGCCTTTTGGATGTATCTGCGGCATTTGACACTAATGACCACACATACTATTCAGCCGTCTTGAAAGAATTTTTGGTATAATTGGCACTGCCTGAGTTGGTTCCTATCGTATCGTATATATATATATATATATATATATATATATATATATATATATATATATATATATATATATATATATATATTATTTTATTATTTACCACAATGTTGGAGTCAGTCTACATCGATGTTTCAGGCCTTTTTCAGACATCGTCAGGACTGTGTGTTACATGAGTTTGGTTTGTTGTGGAGATTAAATTTTAAAATTTAAGAGAGCTTAGATAATAATCTCCAAACCACACGAGCGTTTTACATAAGTTGTCAGCTACAAACCAAACTCATGTAACACACAATCCTGACGATGGCTGAAAAAGCCCTGAAACATCGATGTAGACTGACTCCAACATTGTGGTAAATATCAAAATAATCATTCGCTCCATTGCTACATGTCGAGCACTATTCTTACCATATTTGTATCCAACACGATTCAATATATATATATATATATATATATATATATATATATATATATATATATATATATATATATATATATATATATATACTGAGGGCATATTTAAAAAAATCAAAAACCAGATTTCTATCGCTTTCTGGTTTGGCCATAGGAAGAGCTGGCCAACCCCACACCTGTTCATCAAATGGCACCCCTACAACATGAAGCACAGGGACGGCCAGTTCGGCTAAGACCTCAGCTGCTACGAAGATAAGAATCACAATAAAAAATATTGTGATTTTGTTTTGTTTTATCCTTTGCCTAATGATGAATCATAAACCTTAAAAGTATAAAACGTTATAAAATGTAAATTCGTACATACCATAATATTTCAAACAGAATAAATCTGACTTACTTTATTGTCAATTATAAGTGGGACTGGAATTTGTTTTTCCATTACTTATTGTATTGTGAAGGTTGTATCCTTAGCTATACGAGCCAATAATCATTTCTATTAAATAATTCCATGTAATATGTAACGGGGAAATCATAGGTGTTCATACCTCTATATAATTTAATTCTAATTAATAGGGCGATTCTGTGAGTGCAGGAGCTGACAACCAATGTAAAACGCTTGTGTGGTGTGGAGATTATTATCTAGGCTCTCTTAAATTTTAAAATTTAATCTCCACCTTAAATACCACATTACAATGATGATGATAATAATAATAATAATAATAATAATAATAAAAATAATCATGATGATGATCATGATGATGATGATATGATATTAATAATAATAATAATAATAATAATAATAATAATAATAATAACAATAACAATAATAATAATAATGATGATAATAATAATAATAATAATAATAATAATAATAATAATAATAATAATAATAATAATAATAATAATAATAATAATAAGAATGATAATAATAATAATAGTTTTTGTAGTAGTAGTAGTAGTAGTAGTAGTAGTAGTAGTAGTAGTAGTAGTAGTAGTAGTAGTAGTAGTAGTAGTAGTAGTTGTAGTAGTAGTAGTTAATGACACTTGTATAGCGGTCGATGCGCGACAGAATTATGTGTCTGAGGGACGACCGCCCCCCCACCCTCCTCGCCCCCCACTTCCGGAAGCAGATGAAATGGTTTATTGTTATGTAATTGCTGTCAGAGAAGTATCGTGTTATGTTTTGTGTTCCTTTGTATTAATGTAATCTACAAATAGGTGTATGTCAGGATGAATGTTTGCATCTCATATTATTTCATCTTCGTTTTTCCAACGTTTGTTTGAGTGGATGAATACAAGAGAATGAAAAAGTACAATATTGTCCCACATATTGACATACGTTCTTACAGCTTTCTTCATTGTGCTCTGTAGCCATTTCTTGACCTCCCTGAAATTCATGCCCCTTGAGAATTCCTCGAGAGAGTCTGTCTTGTGATGTTAAAGATACATATTGTAAAGTATTTTGTAAATCTATCAATCCCCTACTTTTACAGCGTCGGTCTCTTCGAATAAAGTAAACTGATATACAATGTATTGCGATTATTACTTTATTCTCAAGAAGATGACAATGGACATAACAATAAGAACAATAACACAGACAATAACATTGATTTTGTGATAATGAAGAAAAAAACATGGGAAAAGACAAAACCTTAAAATGGTACCGAAGAAGCTCCTAGAGATAGGAAACAAGATTGGCAATGACACACATAGAGTACTATTTTTTTTAACGATGTGGATAGCTTTTCTCACTCAAAGACAAATGTTAGCTTTGGAATAGACGTGTCCAGACAAAACAAACAAAAAAAAACAACAAAAAAAAAAACAACAAAAAAACAAAAAAACAAAACAAACAACAGTTAAAACAAAAATTAAAAAAAAACACAAAAATAAACTAACACAAATACATTCGCGTACGCACACACATACACAACACACACTCTATCTCAGACACACACACACACACACACACACACACACACACATGTGAAAACAGAAAAAGTGACCTCAAAATAGCTGAGAGCCATCAGCATTTCGAATTTGTTTTGTTATTTTTTATCTCAAGGAGAACGACAGGCAGTCAAACCGGACCTTTATTTTTATTTCATTTGGCCAATAATTAATTAAATTATCTTCTCTCTTGTAAC
>NC_088361.1:32845625-32858125 GCF_034508935.2 Berghia stephanieae
TCTCTTTCAGAGCGTAGACAGTGAGTATCTTCAATAGAGTTACAATGGATTACAGATGCAAAGAAGAACTCAAGGCGGGAAAATGGTTCTTTTTATCGGCAGTTCTTCTTCTTCTTCTTCTTCTTCTTCTTCTTCTTCTTCTTCTTCTTCTTCTTCTTCTTACTCGACGTGTAGGATGATGAATATCGAGTTTATGGTAAACATGTGACAGTTGAGTTCAGTTTCAATGTTACGTTGGAGAAAGTGAATGTAGTGTTAGAAATAAATTGTCACATTTCTGCCCATTTTGATATTGAATGTATATTCTAGTATCTGGTTCATCCCGACAGATACCGTTTTGAGACGTTGGGTCACAATTGGGGTTGCCCAAAAGTTTATGATATAAAAATATTAGGGGTTTCTTAAAATTACATATGGTATATTAACATCAATTATCTTCTCATTGTATTCTGCAGTTAATAATGGAATATTGACCGAAACTGCATACATGGAATAGGGTGACAAAAGGGTGACAAATAAATGCTCTTCAATGGATACCTTCAGAAAGCACGAATATTTTGGATAAATGTCCCTTATAGAGGTCGAAGTAAAAGATATATCTAATTATAAACAAATACAGGAATCATAATTATAATACCTGCTTGCAAAAAATGATATTCTTCATGCTGGCTAGAACTTTTCATTCCCTTTTCATATGCCTTGTGATCAGAATGTGTAAAAGTTAAAACGTGATCAAATTTATGTGTTTGTTTTCCTCTGGAAACGCTTTTATGCTCGCCGGAGAAATATTTCATACGGGCGTCCGCCATTGTTCCGATAGTTTAGAGCCAGTGTTACTAAGTTACCATGCGTCATTAGGAAGGAAGTGACGTTACGACTTTTGAAGACTATTACGGTGGATTCTTCAATTATTATTCGCCTCTAAAACCATCATAACTTAATCAACTTCCTCACAACTGAGCGGCTATTCATGAGTAAAACTTAAAAGTATACCCTCAAAGTATTTAGAAGTGATGTCATTCAGCTCTTTGTTATTGATTTTTAAACCAGTCATTTTATGAGTAGTTCTCACTAGATTGTATAGATAGTATGCGCTTGGCTAAGAAGCTCATAACATTGCAATCCGAAAGTATAAAGGACAAACACACAAAACTGCGTGTATCCATGAACGTTTATAATCGGATTCATACAGTTCAGTGAGCATTACACATAAACGCGGATGGCAAAAAACAATAACAAATACCTGAGTGACGTCACCTTCGAACTATCTATTAATCATACTACAAACGTTTAACGTTACACATAGTTTTGTGTGTTGGTACGTTATATCCGCTGGCAGATGTTGTGAGTTCTTTGACAACAACACATAGCATCAATATAACAATCTATAGATAGTATGCGCTTGGCTAAGAAGCTCATAACATTGCCATCCGGAAGTATAACGGACCAACACACAAAACTGTGTGTATCCATGAACGTTTATAGTCTGGTTAATACAGTTCAGTGAGCATTACTCATAAACGCGGAGGCAAAAAAACAATAACAAAGACCAGAGTGACGTCATCTTCGAACTATCTATAGATAGTATGCGCTTGGCTAAGGAGTTCACAACATTGCCATCCGGAAGTATAACGGACCAACACACAAAACTGTGTGTAACCTTAAACGTTTATAGTCTGGTTAATACAGTTTAGTGAGAATTACTCACAAACGCGGATGGCAAAAAACAATAACAAAGGCCTGAATGACGTCATCTACGTTCTATCTATAAGCATACTATTTCAAACCTCATCGTTGCTGTCACCAAATGGAGTGGTTTCATTCTGCCTCTCTTTTAAACAAATGTCTCACAGCGGGGGCAAATATCCATTAGTTAATTCTATACTTCTATTTCCCCCCAGCGAGTACGGAACAACCCAGGACAACAATGCAAGCAATGACGATCACAATTGGAGGCCGTGTGACGAGACAATAGGGAACCTTAATCACAGTATATAATCTTCTTGTTTTGATGAGTTAAATATACACTTTCAATGAAGGGGGATCCGATTTCAAGTCTATTAGTGACGACTGTTTTGTCAGTTAACTGCCGTACTCTGGCTCCGGGAAAACTCCTATTTTAAAATTTTTGTCAGAAAACTCGTCCTTCAAATATCGATCGAATTAAATGACCTTCATCTTGGCAAAAACTGTAGAAAACCTGGGACCCACCGTCTTAAAACGGTTCTATATCGGGACGGATTATTTTCTGGAGAATGAATTTATCGCCTCAAATATAAAGCTCCGAATGACTTTCTCTTCCTTATGGCAGAGAGCAAACACAATTTTTAACACTGCAGAAATATCAAAGTTCGTTTCTTATCATTTTAGTTCTAAATTATCTTTTCGGCCGGTTTGGGATTAATCAAAACAGTTGGCGGCCATCTTAATCTATTGGTAGTAAACTTTTCTAACACAATTGAGGGGGGAAAACACGGTTTCATCTTGAGAATTGTCCACTACGTGTGGTGAAAACCCTTTACAAGAGGTCCAAAGCCACAGCAACACATATCATGTAGGACATGGCAAGTAGTAATATAAAAAGCATGAGAAACCCTTGTTAAATTGTTAAATAAAAAATTGCATGATCAGCAGTTTATAACAATCGTGTGTAAGTGTGTTATAGTATTACACATGTGTAATAGGTGTGTCAATTGTATTATTGTTGTGTGTTGTACACACTTTGCAGTTATTTTTAATTGTATTATTGTGTGTTTTACACACTTTGTAATTATTATTGTCGTTAATATACATGTGTAGGAGAAACCGTTATTAAATTGTAAAATATGTATTATCATTTTATTATAGTAGTGTGTAAGTTTGTTATAGTATTAGATATATATGTAAAACCTGTGTTAATTTTATAATTGTCGTGTGTTTTACACACTTTGTAGTTATTTTTAAAATTGTATTATTGTGTGTTTTACACACTTTGTAATTATTTCTTAACATACATGCGCAGGAGAAAAATATGTATTATGATTACTTTATTATAGTGTAATTGTGTTATAGTATAAGATATATCTAATCCTTGTGTTGATTGTATTATTGTTGTGTGTTTTACACACTTTGTAATTATTGCCGTCTTAGATGTGCGATAGCTATATTGATAAGATTTAAAAAATAGATAACAAAAAGTCCATGTTTTAATGTCATTGTCCTAATGTAATGTCTGTGAATAGATACGAAGATGCACCGTCACATAAGTTAATAACACTCACTTTAAATAATGTTGATATATTTTAGAATAATAATAATCATAGGTTCAAAATTACTCATAATAGATCTCGCATCTCTATTCGGATTTGAACTTGAGACATTTTCGTGCGATAGATAGACGCCTTACAATTTGATCAATAAAGAATCGGTATGTGATCACGACCACGACTCATGATCGTGATCAACACAATTCGTCGTTTTCTTACGATTCCTGTCTTCTCTGAAAGCCCATAATCGCGCAGAAAGCTTACTCAGCGAAAAAAGATGAAACATAATCAATAGTATAAAAAAGTCTTATTGCGTTGTATTGATTAAAGATCCATTTGTTCCTTACATATTTATTTCAACAGGCTGTTAAACTTTCATGAAACCGACACGGTTGTTGTATTGAATTTCACAATAAGTTAATAACACTCACTTAACCGTGACATGCAAAGCGCACACACAACCACACACACACACACACACGCGCGCGCGTATAGAAGATAACCATAATAATATAATAATGCATTATATATACATACAAGATTGAAAGCCATGTCAACAGCAGAGCAAGGACATGTTATTGTATTAAGTAATTGATCAATCAATATTGTGTATTGTAATGATTGTTGTGTTTCATTTATTTATTTCTTGCTGCGAAAAAAAATTCAAGTCCATGATACAAAACACGAAACCCGCTGCATGTTGAAAATGACGGGCACAAGTATTATATCAGACAAGAACATTTTTAAATTAAAAAGCAGTCAAGTTAAATAAGTCCGTGTGTTAAAAGTTGTTGGGGTTTTACAAAAGCTTTTGTCATCAATTCTTTTTAGTTTTGATTCAGATGTAAAGTTGTCATTAACCCAATCAAAGTGTTCCCAAAAATGATATTGGAAAAAGAGAATATGACTGTAAAACATGATATTGGGTTTAACTTGTGTGGCCACATGGACATTATGTATTTCTATTTAATTGATCCTACGTGAAATTTCAATGAAAACATTCACCTCCGATTGCACCCATCTACTAGTCGTATTCACATAGTGAAGAGGTTTTAATTTGTCGATGGATAGATTGTCTAACTACCATACCAAAACGTCTTGATTTCGAATTCATGTTCTAATCTCTATACCGGAGGTTTCTACAATATCAACATTGTCTACGGGGATTGTATGACGTCATCTCATTTATTTTACCAGACCTAGACAAGAACGCTACCTACTTTAATTGCATTATATAAAATTCTCCGTCGTCTTATTTAAAAAAATAAAGCAAATGGCATTTAAGACGGAAATTACAAACTACAAGACCCGTTTTAGAAAAATGACCCAAGAAAAAAACAAACAACACAGCCATACATGATAATTCTTCCATCCCAGTACAGTAAATAACTGGAAAAACTACATAATTCTTTAAATTGGTTGTTTGAGACGACAAGGGTGACAGCAAACAGACACTTTGTTGCTAAATTCACCAATTAACCATGTGTCGATTTCATATGGTGATCCCTTTCGTTGATAATTGGTAAGGCGTTTAACTATTAAACAAAACTTAGTGTTTTGCGAAGTGTTTTGCTCTCGACCATGTGTCGTATTCACACAACGATTCTTTATTGATCAAATTGTAAGGCGCCTATCTATCGCACAAAAATGTCTCAAGTTCAAATCCGAATAGAGATGCGAGATCTATTATGAGTAATTTTGAACCTATGATTATTATTATTCTAAAATATATCAACATTGTTTAAAGTGAGTGTTATTAACTTATTGTGAAATTCAATACAACAACCGTGTCGGTTTCATGAAAGTTTAACAGCCTGTTGAAATAAATATGTAAGGAACAAATGGATCTTTAATCAATACAACGCAATAAGACTTTTTTATACTATTGATTATGTTTCATCTTTTTTCGCTGAGTAAGCTTTCTGCGCGATTATGGGCTTTCAGAGAAGACAGGAATCGTAAGAAAACGACGAATTGTGTTGATCACGATCATGAGTCGTGGTCGTGATCACATACCGATTCTTTATTGATCAAATTGTAAGGCGTCTATCTATCGCACGAAAATGTCTCAAGTTCAAATCCGAATAGAGATGCGAGATCTATTATGAGTAATTTTGAACCTATGATTATTATTATTCTAAAATATATCAACATTATTTAAAGTGAGTGTTATTAACTTATGTGACGGTGCATCTTCGTATCTATTCACAGACATTACATTAGGACAATGACATTAAAACATGGACTTTTTGTTATCTATTTTTTAAATCTTATCAATATAGCTATCGCACATCTAAGACGGCAATAATTACAAAGTGTGTAAAACACACAACAATAATACAATCAACACAAGGATTAGATATATCTTATACTATAACACAATTACACTATAATAAAGTAATCATAATACATATTTTTCTCCTGCGCATGTATGTTAAGAAATAATTACAAAGTGTGTAAAACACACAATAATACAATTTTAAAAATAACTACAAAGTGTGTAAAACACACGACAATTATAAAATTAACACAGGTTTTACATATATATCTAATACTATAACAAACTTACACACTACTATAATAAAATGATAATACATATTTTACAATTTAATAACGGTTTCTCCTACACATGTATATTAACGACAATAATAATTACAAAGTGTGTAAAACACACAATAATACAATTAAAAATAACTGCAAAGTGTGTACAACACACAACAATAATACAATTGACACACCTATTACACATGTGTAATACTATAACACACTTACACACTATTGTTATAAACTGCTGATCATGCAATTTTTTATTTAACAATTTAACAAGGGTTTCTCATGCTTTTTATATTACTACTATGGCATGCCGCCTGTAATCTTAGAATAGTATCAACTGTTACAAAGTATTCATTCCATTTACACGATGGATTCACCTTGCACATCCTATAGCGGGATTTGAGGCTAGGACCTACAGGTAACAAATTGAGTGTCATACAGGGATAATATCACTAGGTAGTCAACGAAGCCCTATTTTCGTGGAAGAATCTGCTGATTACACTGCGTCTACCGGAAGTCACTCTTTTTGTCTGAATTACAAACAGGGCTCCTGTTAACTATGTTTTCCCTCGCTTCGATTAAAAAGTAATGGATGATTTCAGCAAATATTTCATAAAGAATTTTTAATAGATATATGCGCAACCAACATTGTACTTATTAGTTCCTCTTTAAAATGCAGCTGTCTTCGTTTTCATCAAAGTGTGAAGTTGATTATGGGGTAGATAAAGGGTAGATATCGGCTTCGTTGCCTTTAGCAGTGTAGTGGTCCGAAGCATGAGTTTTCAGATTGTTTAATTGACTCCTGTGTAAATTTGGTTACAAAAACCGCACCGCTAGTGAAATTCATTAAAAATGTAAGTGTAGGCATAAACATTTTTTATGATGATCTCTCTCGTATTTGTTCCTATACGAAAGCCATTTCGTATTACAAAAATTCTTTTATATATATAACGGCGGCAAATTGTCATAAAAACTTAGCAATTATAGTCCATTCTCAAATGAGGTTGTTTTTAAACGAATTTAACGATGAAGAGAGGTTAAATGTGAGTCACATAAGTCAGCCCTCACCACTGAGGTGACTACTTTTATCATAGTAACCTACAAAACAAAATTTGCGAATCCCTCCGAGTCTTTAAAAAAAAAAGAAAATAAAGAGATAACTAAGGTAAATACCAGAAACTTAGAACCAGTACTCCGTATGAGTCGGATATTGCTCTGCACATGACAATTCCGACAATATTTACAAACGCAAAGAGCGGACATATCTGTCTTGTTATTGTTTGGTGTGTTACAACTCCACACCACACATGACATCTGCACAAAAGGCATTTTGGAATTGCACGATCGTTTACGACTATGGAAATCCACTTTTTATTGCAGCTCCCAGTAACTCACAGTTTGCACGTAATCAAATCTAGAGAATTCAATTCAGACGCCTGTAATTTGTCATGCACCGGTGGCTACGAGATGATATCCAGATATTGGTTTGCAGATTGATTTGTTTTGTAATTGTTGAATTTATTTAGAGTATCATTTTTATCATAGCCTAGAACCTTTGCATTTAGACAAGTTTATCGGTAGACAAAGAAAATGTATTCTGAGCAAAATGTGAAAATTGAACTATAGTAAAACATTTGAGCATATTGATGGTCGGCGGATCAAAACTCTGAAGTCGACAGACGAACTTTGGCATTTGCGCACCATGTTTTATTTAATTTTGGGCGGATCAGCCCCCTGATGCCGATCGTGAAAATCGGGACTTCAGAGGTTTGATCCGGCCACGACAGAAATTGAAATTTCGTCACTGTACATATGTTACCTGCTGTCTAAAATAGGTATTGGCAACCATGTGTCACAGAGTAATTTGTAAGTAAAATTGATCCGAGATGTGAGATTTTAATTTTTGTCCCTTCAAGAAAGTATGTCTGCTATGCTTAATCAAACATAATATATACAATATCTTACAGCTACATCCTAACAGCTCGAGGTCAGACCGGTTTGAAATGATGGGTGACATAATAGACGATTCTTACATAATTGCTTTTTGGAGTTCTGGACGTGTTTCTCATCCCTGCACGAGGTTCGATTTCCAAAACGCAAGAGTGTAAGAAATATTTTATTCTACCCCTCAGTCGATTCCGATGTCGTCGTCTTTAAAGAGTAAATTTAAAAGTTAAATTTAACGCTTGATAATCTGACGTCACAAATTATTATTGTAAACTTGATATCAAAATGCGTCACTATCTAGATGGGGGTGGGGGGGGGGGGTAGAACTATATTGGTTTTATGACAGTTTCACACTAGAGTGGCTATAGTAGAAAAGCATCGCTTATTCAAATTCTCTCTCTCTCTCTCTCTCTCTCTCTCTCTCTCTCTCTCTCTCTCTCTCTCTCTCTACTGTCTTTCCCTTCCTCGACTCTCCCTCTCTTTATCTCTTTCATCTCCCTGTAGTATCGTCCCAAGAGTACAGGATTGCACGCTTACTTTGCAAATATGAGGTTGTTGGATAATATTATTTGTACAGTGATCGATCATGGTTGTTGAAAATATAAATCATTATTGTTGAATTGGAATATTTATCGGTTGATTGATTGCGTAATTAATAAAGTAAATGACTGATTTATTGGATTATGACTTGTTGATTTATTGATAGATCAGTATCTTGATAAATCGATTACTTGTTTGCTCGGATATGATTTTGTAACTAGTGTAATTCATTAGCTTGTGTCTTGATTTGATGATTGATTTAAAAGTTTATTAAGTAACTATTAAAAAAAAAAATTAATATCTCAATTGATTGATAGATTTCTTGATTATTGGTTTATGGAATATTTACTTGATCGATTGTTGTTTGATTAGTACAGTAATGGATTGATTTATTGATATTGTTATGTTGCTTGTTTTCTTGATTGATTTGTCTTTAAATTGGTTAGTCTTTAGATTGATCAAATAATTGATTGATTGATTAATTGATTAATTATGTGATGGATTATCCACGTACTTGTTAATTGATTGATTATTCTCTAAGTAATTGATTGATTGATCTATATATATATATAATGACCGACTGATTGGTAGAACGGCGATTTGTGTATATTGAGTAATGCTTGATAAATTAGTATTTGATTAATATTTTTATTTACTGATTAATAGATCGATTTATTTTACCAAATAATTGGTTGGTTGGTGATATTTTTTATTGATTGATTGATTTTGTTAGTTATTGACCGTGATTGATTGATCGATAGACACATACATATGTATATATGATTAATTTCTCTGTCTTTCTGTTTACAAACAGATTGATTGATAATGTATTTGATTGGTCGATTGATTGATTGCTTAACTAAGTGTTTGGTTCTTATATCACTACTTGAGTTCTTGATTGATAAATCAACTGTTTAATAGATATTTAGAGAGATCGATTGGTTGATGATTGATTGATTAAATCATTGGTTTTTTGATTGAGAAATCGATTAATATATTACTTGATGATCGGATTGATAGATAGATCGATTAATTGATTGAATGATAAATTGATTGAGTAATTCAATAATTGATTTGACCTATTGACTGATTTATTGGTAGATTGAATGAACGACTGATTGACAGAACGATTGATTGGTCGATTTATTGATTAAAATATTGAGTTAATGGTTGATTGATTAATTAATTGGTTTGATGATTGATTGACTTCCAGTGACCTCATGATTTGTTAGTTTATCTGTTGGTTGACAGACTAAATATACCGATGATCTAAAAGTCTAACTTTTTTTTTACATATCGATATAAACATTTTTGGGGTTACATTATATGATAAGGACAGACGAAGAACAAAGACCGGAGCCAAAATCTTAACAGTAGATATAAATATAATATGAGCAGAAAAACAATAAAAGGATAGTCAGACAGCGAGAAGGTGATTGGGGCGATAAATTGCAGACCCCCATAGACGATGGGAACAACGATATTGCTGCAAACAAACCGTGGATACTCATCCCTCTTGTTTTACTGGCCGTCGGAGAAAGAAAATAGATTAGAACAGACAAAGTGTTGGCCGACGCTAGACACACGCAGCCCTCACTCACGACTACTTACGCATGCGTGATCAGTGTCTTCTGAAATACGATATCGTTTGGGTGAGTGCCGGACTTGGTAGATTGTTATCTGTTTCAATTTTCGTCGTGCTTTGCTATGGTTATCGCTCGTAAGAATGGAATGGGTACGATGAAATCAGCACACATTTTTGAAATTAGGAAAAAAAATTATCAAGTGTCAATTTCCGTCTTCTGTAATTTAACTTGGAGATTCGAATCAGACACAGACATCTTTGAGATATTAACAACTCCTCCCCCCCCCCCTCTAAAAAAAAAACCCAAACAAAATACAAAAAACAAAAACAAAACACAAACAAACCCAGCAAAAAAAAAACAAAAACAAAAAAAAAAAACAACAAAAAAACAAAAAACAAACAACAACAACAAAAACCAAAAACAAAGCAAAAACAAACTACATTGATTTAAAATAACGAGAATTGTTTTCTAGAATATTCTATGTCCTTATATGGAAATTGATTCATAAAATGAAGGAGAACTGACCTGATTGGTCCAATTTGTGTCGCCGAAATTAATGTGTTTTATGCCATATCTTTGATAGCACCCTATTTGTATAAAAACAAGTGGTGAAAGTGACATAAATTTGCGGTGAAACATTCGAAAATTTGATGAACGAAATTATATTGGAAAATTGAAAAGTGTATTAAATACACAACCACAGTTGGTAAGTCAATGATTACTGTAAAATATGCACTTTACAAGTTTTATTAATTAATCCATTGATATAAATATTTACTTACTTCTCTATTGATCTTTTGTTAATTTGTGTTCTCGATACTATTCAAGTTATCTATTTTGTTTTTGTTTTAAATATATTCAATATATTCGATTTTACATTGGAGGGAAAGGAAACACAACCATTAGAGTACTCGACATCACGTGCACTTGAAAACTTACCCAGTCAGAATTTTTGGTCCCTCAATTCACGCAACAATTATTAGCCCTAAGATACTCCTTGTGCTCACGAAATTTTGAGCGCGAGAGACCATCAAACTATCACGCAACAATTATCGGACAGCTATCTAGATGTAAGGAATTTCTTGTGAGAGAAAAACTTAATCAACAGGTCAAATTTAAATAAATATCACGCAATTAAGCTTCCCCAATTCCAAATGACTCATGGTTCTAAATTATATTTAGAAAAGTTTTCGACACTAGACCAATTAAAACCGGATTGAAATCCGTATTATTTTCATTTGACAAATTGCCACTATTTTGAGGACAATAAAGATATATTATTATTTAAGAAAAGCCACAGGAATTTTCTCCAATTCATTATGGATCTTTTAAAACGTCTTCTTCAAAATATTACAGTGAAAATAATATGACACAAATAGGGATTTAGAAAATTAGTTCAATTATGTTTTTTTAAATGAGTTTTAGGGAATTTTGAAGATAATTTCGATCATTAAGTAGCTTTACGTGGCTCTGTGGTACGGTCTTTGCTTCGTAGCCGAAATTACCGAGTTCGATCACCCGCCACTGCTCTGTGTGGCCTTGATCAAGTCACCTCGCCCTAGCTCAATTTGCTGCGCTGCACTGCGGCTGACGTCTGGGTAATTCCAGTCTTCCCTTGGAATAGACCCTTGAGACAAATTCTCCTTATGGGATGATTAAGGGCAATTTTATTTTTTATTTTTTTAAATTTATTATTTTACCATTCTCTATTCTTATGGCAAAAATATATAATCTTATATAATTTGGTGGGCTGGATCAGCTCTCAACATCAGCTCTTACTTTCTTTTGATAGTTGCTTCTGGGTGATACTATATTTGTTATTTAATGACAGAATACTGATGATAGCACATTGATACGTTTGGTCTCCTTAGATTTGTGTAAATCTTCTCTACTTTTATTATCCTCCGCGCGTATCTAAATATTTAGCCAGAAATGCCAGCCTCCAAACATCGATCGATCTAATCAAAATTCTCAAATCTGAGTTTTTGGCAAGTTGAGGGTTAATTTAATCGATCATTATTTGAAGGGCGAATTTTCTGGCCAAAATTCTATATACCTGTTTTTTAAGAGCACGGCAGCGGTGTTGTTAATATTTGTAATGTAGGAATATAATTATAGTAAAAAAAGATAGTAATAATAATTACTTCCGACACTGCATGAAGGAATATAGATAATCCATCAAACAAGAAAAAGTGAAACAGATTTGAAGTTGGGGGATGCCTCTATTCAAATTGTTGACAAAGTGAAAAACCTTGGCACATTCTTAGACTCTGGACTGTCGATGGAGCATCAGGTTAATAATTTGGTTAGATCTCTCTTTTTCCAACTAAAAAAGATTGCTTCCATTAGACGGTTCATATCTGAGGATGTGACCAAGCACCTGGTTGTGTCCCTCGTACTATCGAAATTGGATTATTGTAATGCTCTGTTGTTTGGCGTTTCGCAATACAATCTGAAACGTCTTCAGATTGTCCAAAACAGCGCTGCCAGACTAGTATTTATGAAGCGTAGGTGCGACTCTGCCGGACCTCTACTTCATGACCTGCATTGGCTGCCTGTTGAGAAAAGAATTAAATTCAAAGCTTGTGTTTTAGTGTATCGTTGTCTTGAAGGTACTGCCCCTTCCTAC
>NC_088361.1:32865625-32878125 GCF_034508935.2 Berghia stephanieae
TAAAAATGAATGGGAAAAAATGAAAATAAAAGGATTTTGTCAGTAAATAGCTGCATTTTCTCCAAAATTTCGATCAGGTAAAAAAATCTGTAGTTTAGCCAAATCTGTGCAATTTGTATAAGGTGTATTTGAAAAGAACCCAGGAGGTTTTGTAGTGTTACGTTCCTATTGCCTTTGCGTGTGTAGCGCCTTAGAAAACTTTGTGGATTCTGTGCGCTGTATCAATAATTTATCACATTACATCACTAATACACTGCGCATTAACGTATACAGGGAAATTTATAATGATAAGAACGAGCAATTACGGGGGTCATAACTGAGGAAATAATGATTGTAAAAATGACATTTATATAAATAATAACAAAACAAATTCTAGTTAATGGTTGTTTAAATAAAAATCAATTTTACGCAATTAATTGCTTTATGTGGTGATTGTTTTTTTCATTATGTACAATTATGCGTGAGTCAATATGAATTTGAATGCTTTTGTAGAGGATCTCCACGACGGATAACAACAAGATAGCAAACAAAACAAAACCCACTGTGCACACATCATATTTATTCAGTAAAATACATGAAACAAGAACATTTGAAGTTGCAAGGAAAGTATTTGGTTTCTAGCATTATTGAATCAGGAATGGATTGTCATATTTCGAAATTAGATCTTTTGTTTCATAAAACTTTCTTTTACCAAATTAATAATTTTAAAAAATCTGTAATGTGGAAATGATGGCGATAATTTTCATTTGTTACAGATTTTTCCTTTTTGTTCCAAACAGTGCTAACTGCAATGAGGACGTGTAAAATAATAAAAATAATAAATAAGACAAAATCCCCTTCATTCAAGAGGAAATTTGTTTTTAGGGTCCATTCCAAAGGAAGCCGGGAATAGCCCCAACGTGAGCTGCAGTGCAGCGCCGCTAAGTGAGTTAGGGTAAGGTGACTTGTTCAAGGCCACACGACGCGGTGAGTAGTCGAACTTGTTAACGTTCTTGTTCAAGAACAGTTGAGCCAAGATGCATCATTGTTTTCAACTGCTTGATGACTTCTGCAACTTAACAAAACCCACATAATGGACGTTTCATCAAAAATGAAATAAAACAAGACATATGGCTGAGATTACATTTCGTGTTCGAGAAAACATACTTTTGCTCGTTTATGTGCGCCACGTTGCGGTTGACTCTTGGGTGGTTATTTCAGGTGTACTTGAAAAAACATAATCCTACCTGGTTGAATAAAGCGATTAAAAAATATAATCATGTAGCTGATGACCCCGTTTAATTCTCACTTTCCACGGCAGTCAGACTTATAACAATTAATGCATAATTGAGTGAGATTTGATAATCCTCTGCTGGCAAAAAAAGCAAAAAACAAAAAACAAAAACAAAACAAAACAAACCTAAACAAATACAAAAACAACAACAACAAAAAACAACAACAAAAACCCAAAAGAAAAAAACAACAAAAATAAACAAACCCAAACCAAACAACCCCCCCCCCCCTCTAAAAAATCCCAAAACAAAACAACAAAACAAAAACAAAACAAAACAACGTCGAAAGTGAAACGTCAACCACATTATAGCCATCCTTTTACGGCTAAAAGCAGACCAGTAATTACTTTCTTAAACAATGTTGATTATGCAACCCACGCGTTTGTCTGACAACATTCAAGGACATTGGTTTAGACACTGGAATAGATTTCGGAATCTAGACGTCTATGTGTAAAAATGTTTCTTTTTTTGTATCAAAGAAGCGTCGCGTTGCCCCTTGAGATTTCAATGCGCATGTTTGCTAAAACCCCTTGATGAGGCAATTTTTACTTCCGTTTCCTGTCTATTATACTCGTGGAGTTCTTCTACTGGAAAAACGCTTTGGATTCGGTTTTGTTATATGTTTGTCTTTCATTTGGAGACGAGATCGATTTATTTTCTTGCATTTGTTGAGTTACAATATTTTGAAAAGGAAGGATAGAGATACTCTTCAATGTTTTAAAAACAAAATCCAAACTTAGTATATTTATCAAGAAGATTTTTTTCTTTTAGTGGCATGAAAAATGTTACAAAAATATATTTCAAAAGATTGTTTAAAAAAGAGAGACATATCTAAACGACCTCCCTGATGATTCCAGAAATCCTGGCTGAAACAACGTTGTTGGAGAATATGTGTGTAAAAAAACGAGATGAGAATAAATAATTAAATAATTCACCCCAAGAAACTGTCGAGCATTCTACGTCTATATATATATATATATATATATATATATATATATATATATATATATATATATATATATATATATATATATATATATATGTATATATATATATATATATAAATATATATATATACATATATATATATATATATATATATATATATATATATATATATATATAATTTTGAATAATTAATTATTTATTCTCACCTCGATTTTTTACACATACATTCTCCAACAACGTTGTTTCAGCCAGAGTTCATGGAATCATCAGGGAGGTTGTTTCGAGATGTCTCTCTTTTTTAAACAATCTATTAAAATATTATATTTTTATTATATATATATATATATATTTATATATATATATATATACATACATACATACATACATATAAATAACTTAACTAAATGAATGTAACAGCTTTAAAAATGAACAAAAAACACTTCTTCAATAAGCAGCATAAACAATAAAAATGATAATACACATTAAAATCAGAACAAACGGGAGAAAAGGCCTTTGTCTATCGAGCATAATTTAACCCAACTAGTCTTACAGAGACTTTTTAAAATAGCATTTATAGCCAGTAATGTCCAATACTTGTTACAGTCCCAACTCTTAGCAGCGTAATATTCACTTTGCTCTTTTCTATCTAACCCACGAAGGT
The DNA here is from genome assembly GCF_034508935.2 of Berghia stephanieae. NCBI lineage: Eukaryota > Metazoa > Mollusca > Gastropoda > Nudibranchia > Aeolidiidae > Berghia > Berghia stephanieae. Next base: position 32,868,506 of record NC_088361.1, read on the forward strand.
CTCAAGTCATCTCTAATTCTATAAATTTCATCCCAATTTCTCTCTGCACTACTCTGAAAAAACACGTTATTTAAAATTCTGGCCTGAAAACTCGTGTTGCAAAAATCGATCGATCAAAATAACCCCCATCCTCTAAAAAACAACAACAAAAACAACCCCCCCAAATACCCCGATAAACAAACAAACAAAAAAGAAAACAAAACCCAACCCTCTAAAGAAGCCCGAGACTTCCGGTAGATACTAAAATGACAAAGTAGATTTTTTTTCAGTTGATCAAAATTATGGATTCTTAGTTTTTCACACTTTATTACCCTCCTTCCCCATTAAGAAAGTAAATTTAACCCAAGTTATAATATTTAGGACAACAAATTCGGTTTTCATCATAACATTATATCAATGCTGATGGTTTTCCTCGGATCCGCGGAAATCTGCGATTTTAGAGTAAAGAGGAGGAATTTCATGCTTTTAGAAAATTACATTTTCCCCAATCACATATTCAAGCAGTGAGACTTAATATGTTGTGGAACAAATATGTGCAGTAGTTATCCACTCTCTAGAAGTTAGCTAGAATATCATTGATAGTTTATCACCTCATCCGCTCTCAAATGGGGATTAGTGCAGGAAAAATGTGGTTTAACCCCATCCTTACCACTCATAGGAAGATGGTCACATTCGTTACGATGCAGCCAACATGTTTGTCATTCAAATTTCTTTTGTACATCATCATATTTGAACAAAAATGTTTGCTATAGTTAAAGTATATTAACACTGTGATGAAGAGCTCGTTTAGCAAAAATAAAATATGCATAGCAAGAACTAGACCTAACAGATTTTGTGTTTGAGAGAAATAAATCTATTTTTGTTTAGGCTGGGTGTGAAGTTTTGGGGAATATCCGGAAATTGCCGGTGAGGAGAGAGTTAAAGGCAATCGATCAAAATGGTCCTCCTTCACTTTTTTTTTGTCCCCATTAGTATTGTACAATGATAATATATTACCGATTTGTGGCGATGGGACATAAGACGGATGTGTTTTCATAGACACTCCATGCTTTGATGTTATCACGTAACAACTTCCCGTCCATCTCCCTAATAACGTACTGACTTGGGTCTAGCAGTCAATACCACATAAAATGGGGCAGATCAATACTGACTTATGCCTTATTACAACACCCTAGTCCTGTTAACAATAATATGGGAAGCTGTGGAATATGGCAGATTAGATGTAGCCTTACTGATATACGCTGAAAAACGATATTTTCTCATTTTCGTTAGAAATATTTTATCTATTCAGATCACAGCCCGCCCCACCCCGCCTCCCCCCCTCCCTTGCCCACTTGTCAAAAAGTCGCAATCCTGACTCTTCAAAGAGGTGGAAGTTTTTAGGCTATTAATTTTATAAGTAGAAGGCTTTCTTAACTATCGATTAAGGTTATTAGTTTCTTGACCAAAAAGAAAAAAAAAGTATTTTGTAAATGTAAAGCTGCAAGGACTGTTCCTTAATACAGATATCCAGGAAGTATTTAATCCTAGCTGTAATTTGAGATTTTCTATAGCACAATACCCACTAAACGTGCTAAAAGCGCTTTACAAAGGGTCCGTGACCAACAGCAACACATGACATGTTGAACGTGACATAAAGCCTATTAGGAGATATTGCAATTTTTTCCGACGAGACAACACTGTAAACGGCCAGGTAATCATTTTACACCTGAGTATGGTGAGCGAATGTGAGTAAAGAGCCTTTTCCAAGGAATCAACTTTGCGCCGAGTAACATGTAGGACAATATATAACACCTGTAAGGTGATATTACAATTCTAATCGATAAAAAAAATCTAGTTAACGGTCAAGTTATAGTTTTGCACCTGCGTATGGTGAGAAAAATTGAGTAAAGAGCCTTTTCCAATGCCTCAACTTTGAACCAAGGACCTACCGATCGGAAGGCGTAACTACCCATGTCATAACACAAGACGACAAAACTGCGCAAACTATAGTGCTTTTTCAGTTTACGGCAAACTTTTTAATGTTTCACAGTGTTAGTGAAAGCCTTGGTGCACACAATTTTTGGTCTGAAAATTGAACGTAATTATGGGCTTGATTTAACATTGTTGTTATGGACAACTTTTGTTTTGATTTGAGTGAATTTCCATAACAACAATGCATCCAATACAATTTGGGTTCCCATAACTACAAATAAGGACACGTCGGTTAAATACATTCTATCTATTTTTAAAATATAGGGGGCAAGTAATTTTAAAGTCATATGTACCACAATTTTGATAAATTTAGCCGGTTTATATGAAGCAGAAATAGACAAAATCCGAGTGTCTTGCATATAAGGGGGGGGGGGGGGGGGGGGGGGGGGGGGGGGGGCAGTGTTGCTCAGCTGTACGGTCTTTGCTTCGTACCCGAAAAGCACCGAGTTCGAATACCCGCTCCGCTGCGCTGTGTGGGTTGATTAAGTCACCTCGCCCTAGCTCAATTTGCGGTGCAGCACTGCGGCTGCCGCCTGGGTTATTCCAGTCTTCCCTTGGATTAGACACTAGAGACAAATTTCTCCTATGGGATGAATAAATGGAATTTTATTATATTTACTTATTTATATAGACTTGATCCATGACAAGATCGACTCGCCTCAGGACATGGGATATAAATTATGTAAACCTAAAATTTGATATACGTTTTTCTCGAGTGTTGTGAGGTTATCAACTGGCTCAAGCTTTTCTAAAAATGCCAAATTTCTTCATCCTTTCACATCCTTTCTCACTTGTTTGCTCTCTCGATCGACCCAACATTGATGCATATTTAGGGCCATTGAGGAATTTTCAAAAGAAAGATGGAAATGAATAATTTAGCATTTATAACCCCGAAATTTGGGTTTTGATGTGAAAAGATATATTTTTGTATTGCATCAATATGGTAATGTTTAAAATTTGTTTATAAAAATATCATTAACAGCTACAAAAAAACAAACAAATATCTCTCGATTCAGGTGTGAATGAGTAGCTGGCTATAGACAGTGACATTATGAATGTTAGTACCCTATCAGGCGACTGGTACTGAATGAACTGGAAGTATGATTTCCTATAACCTGCTGGGCGAATAGATGAAACAATGTGATGCGCATTGAACGTGGTAAATCCATGGACATTCGCTATATAACTGTTATCTTATTAATTTTTCTTTCATTATATTTTGAAATTCTTCTGTTACTGTACACAGCACAGGCAAGGCAAAATGTTTGCATGTCCATGGACGAATATAAACAAACAAACAAACAAAAAATCAGAACAAAATGAAAATAAAAACAAAAACAACGACAACCCTCTCCCCGCAGCATAAAAAGAAACAAAAAAAAAAAAACAAAAAACAAAACAAAACAAAACAACCCAACAAAAAACACAAGGAAAAAAAATTGTTAAAAACCCCAAAGCCCCCCCCCCCCCCCTCCCACCAGATAAAGATAAAAAACAACTTGGGGCAGATTGGAGGCCATCTCAATATTTTATTATACTAAGTAAAAGTTTTGTGACAATAAAAAAGTATTTTATTATTGTACAGCAGAATTGTGAGTTTAGACATGATAATATATCAATGTTGCCTCGAGTGGAACTTAATAAAGAGATTATATGAGCATATAATTAATTAATGAAATACTATGTATGTACAATGCTAGTAAGAGGATTACATCCATACGTTGACAAAACATATTATTTTTTATTTTAGTCAGAAATTTTCAACTTAATATTGATGACTTAAGATGAGTCTCAACTTGACAAAAATTCTTAAATATGAGATTCAAGAATTGACTTGACAAACATTCTAAAATATAAAATTATTAATGTCTCAAGGTTAAACAAATCAAAAGTCGTAGGTAATTTTAATTCATTACTGTCTGAAATAAAACATTTTTGTATCTTGCCAAAATGAATGTGACTGGTTTTTAAAAAATATGCGATGAATGGGTGTCAAATATTGCGGTTGTCAATAAGTTTGAGGACTGAATTGACAGCATCCAATCCTTTAACGCAATGGTTATGAATAAATGTTACTTCTCTGAAATTTCCCGATTTGGTGCAGGAAACTAGAACTTAGAACAGTCAGAGTGTGTTTATGATTGGGATCCAATAATATTATGCGAATTTTTTTAACGCGTAAATTATGCCTCATGTCTTAGTGACAAATTAGGAAGCAGGTACTGGAATAAGATACAGATCTGAAATATTGTGTGTGAAATAGTGCCAGACAAAGCAAGAAAGAAAAAATGCGTAGAAGAGAACAAGCCACCCCCCCCCCCCAAAAAAAAAAAAACCCAAAAAAAAACAAAAAAACCAAACCAGTCTTCCCCAGTCTTGAGGAATACTGACTTTTTGGGATGTTTTTTTTTCTTGTATTTTTCTTTCTTGCGTTGTCTGGCACTTTTCACACGCAATTTTGCCACATTTCTTAGAATGTCAAGTAAGTTTACTTTTAAGTTGAGGAGGTGCCCATACGGCTCTAAATGTGCAAAACCCTTTGGTTAAAATACAATAGTCAGTGTCTTTCCGAGTAATTATGATTTACCGGATTTCCCCGATGCGACGTATTCCTCTTCTCAAAGCCTAAAACATTTCAACGCCCTTGAATAATTAAGAAAAACTTCGCTGTGTCGCAGTCCTTCTCGGAGAGTGACATGTATCCCTGCTTCTAAAGGTTAAAACGATGCTATAACTTGCATGTAGATGCACAATTTATAACCTACCTTGAAGATGACGTCAAAGCAAACTATCTAATCCTATTTTTAAAACTCAGTCCTGATACTTATTAATATTGACTGCAGTGATGAATCGACTGATTAATAACTACCTTCAACTCATTAGCTACCCATTTATGCATAAAAAGAACACGGATTTGCATAATCATATCAAGCATTTTTAAACTCTCTCCTTACCGACCATTTTCAGTATTTTCCTAAAATGGCAGGATTACCCTGCAGAAAAATAGATTTTTAAAACTCAAACAAGCTCTCTAAAAACAATTTTATGTTCTTATTAATTAAACAAAGGTCATTCTTCAAAGCTTGTGACATACAAAATAAATCTGAATAAGAAAAGATGAATATTGTGTCCTAACAAATGTGACGATTTTGCTGTAGGTGGTAAAGAAAGGATTAATGACTAATGAAGTGCCAAAATAATGGCAACAATCTTCTTTATAAAACCGGTGAGTTTGATTACTTGAAACATCACCATGCCACCATTTTGCCATAAAACGAATAAACCTTTGTATAAAGAGGTAAAATATGAATATAAATTTGATAAACCAATTAAATCTAATAGATTTTTGTGAAACAGAGTAAAGTTATAAAAATAAAATTTATTGTGATCCAATGGAACAAGGATAGTCGGCTACATTGACAAATCTTTTCTTCAGAGATTTTTACTACATCTAAAACTGAATATGATCCTTATCTCCTCATATAAAATTAGACCAAAACGATAAACAAAAACAACAACAATAACAACAAAGACAAAACAAACAAACAAACAAACAAACAAACAAGCAAACAAAGAAACTAAAACTTAAGCTATCGTGGTGGTGAGAAACGGTTTTGGAGTCACAACACGCTCTACCAACGATATGCCATTAGAAAATGCACTTTTCACACATTGTATTTCATACCAGAGCTGAATGTTAAATTTAGAGGTGTTCCATCCGTCCCTGACCACGCTCAACATTGCTTGACTTTAGCACAAGACGATAAAACGTACCGATGAGCCACTGATTTTGCTTTGTTGACTGTTCGTCCGTAGGTAAAGCGGTTCATAAGAAGGACAAACGCACATCAGTAGGTCAAGCGCTTGATAAGAAGGACAAACGTACTTCAGTAGGTCAAGCGCTTGATAAGAAGGACAAACGCACATCCGTCGGTCAAGAGGTTGATAAGAAGGACCAACGCACATCCGTAGGTCAAGAGGTTGATAAGACGGACAAACGCACATCCGTAGGTCAAGAGGTCGATAAGAAGGACAGACGCACATCCGTAAATCAAGAGGATGATAAGAAGGACAAACGCACATCCGTAGGTCAAGAGGTTGATAAGAAGGACCAGCGCACATCCGTAGGTCAAGAGGTTGATAAGAAGGACAAACGCACATCCGTAGATCAAGAGGTTGATAAGAAGGACAAACGCACATCCGTAGGTCGAGGTTGATAAGAAGGACAAACGCACATCCGTAGATCAAGAGGTTGATAAGAAGGACAAACGCACATCCGTAGATCAAGAGGTTGATAAGAAGGACAAACGCACATCCGTAGGTCGAGGATGATAAGAAGGACAAACGCAAATCCGTAGGTCAAGAGGTTGACAAGAAGGACAAACGTACATCCGTAGATCAAGAGGTTGATAAGAAGGACAAACGCACATCCGTAGGTCGAGGATGATAAGAAGGACCAACGCACATCCGTAGGTCAAAAGTTTGATAAGAAGGACAAACGCACATCCGTAGGCCAAGAGGTAGATAAGGACAAACGCATTACCGCAATATTCTTATTCAGGGCAATCTTGAGCGTCGAAAGAATTTTCCATTGACGACGTGATAAATATTCATTAGCCCCTCCTTTCCCACACCCGTCTCGTCATTCATTCATCAAACCATCCTATATACATAATTCGTTCAATTATGTAATGCGTTCAATTATGGATACGCCCATTACATCAGTCTCGTGAAAATTAATACAACTTTTTTTTCTATACTGCCGTCGGACACTGACACACAGAACAATCTTTTATTCATTTTAACCAGAAAACTTTTACTTCATGTATCCATAAATTATCATATCGTATCATATAACATAATCATTAAGGGTTACATGGTTAAAAAAATCCTGCAAATACCCTGACTTTGTTTTTTTTTTTTCTTCAAATATAATATAGGATAGTTAATACAAACAAAAGACAACATGATCAAATTGATGCATGAATATTATAGTGACACAACATCGTATATTATGCAAGCAAGAGGTCAAGTTGGTGCATTCATAATTTTTTTTTCCAACATGTCGATACTCTTTGACCAGTTTTGGGTTATATAAATTAACGGTATATTATGGAGCAAAATAAAAATGTGTATTCTTACAGCTAAAGTAGTATTGCTATTTTATTAGAATAACCACATAGTATCCGTTTTATTTCGTTATTCCTCTCCCTCCTTTTTTATATCTTCCTCCTCCTCCTCCTCCTCCTCCTCCTCCTCCTCCTCCCCCTCCTTCTTTCTCTCTCTCTCTCTCTCTCTCTCTCTCTCTCTCTCTCTCTCTCACTTTCTCTCTGTGAAATTATCCATCTGTTATCTTATCAATACATATAATTTTTAAAAAAAATACAATTACTGTGATATTATTTATTTGTCTATCGATGATTATCTGGTAAACACAGCTTTGAGAATTGCTGTCTTTTAAGAGTTTGAGAAACAATTGGACCGGATTTAGGTCTGAGGGTCATATTGGCGATAAGTCACTTTTCGTTGAGGAAAGGTTTAATACGGTTTATATCTTAATGCCACATAGCAGTGATTAGGTAGCTAGGTCTATTAGATCTGGCGGAGAGTATACACGATAGACTAGCGTTTCCCCAAAAGTAGCAAGCAATTTTTACGCATGTTTAACTCTCTTCTTACCAGCCATTTTCAGGGTTTCCTTCGCACCCAACTAACACAAAAATATACTTTTTATCACTCAAACACAATAGCAGTAATTCTTGCGATACATAATTTCTTTAGCAAAACATGCTCTACAACACATTGTTAATATTTTTTAAATTCTATGATATACAAATAAAATTTGAATGAGAAAAATGTTGGTTGTATCGTAACGAATGTGACGATTTTCCTATAGTTGGTAATGAGAGGGTTAATGTTACAGAAATTGCGAAACAAAGCTGGCTATATGGATCAAAATGACGACTCCATTGCCGTACTGTGAACAAAGGAAACACGCATTTTAAGTTTTGGCAGGAAACTCGTTCTTCAAATATCAATCGATTCAAACGACCCTCGTCTTGGCAAAACTCTCAGGACTTGGACTTCACAGAAGCCGAGTTTGACTCCCGCTGTGAGCTGTGCAAAGTTTAGTCCTTGGTAAAAGCTCTTTACTGGCATTCTCTCACTGTACTCATGTGTAAAATGAATAAATGACAATTGACATCTGTTGAAGAAAAAATGTAAAATTATCGCCTTACAGGCGTCATGTCTTGTCTTACATGTTGAGTATTGCTGTTTAGAGGAAATCAGGCTTTATAAAAACTAAAGTCTCAGAGATCTTTCTCATAATAATAATAATAATGATAATAATAATAATAATAATAATAATAATAATAATAATAATAATAATAATAATAATAATAATAATAACAATAATAATAATAATAATAATAATAATAATAATAATAATAATAATAATAATATAATAATAATAATAATAATAATAATAATAATAATAATAATAACACGACATCAGAGTTTTGGTTTTATTGCCACTCATTCGGTCATTGATTAGGCCCAAAATCGGTAGATCATGATAAAAAAGATGGATATATACCGCTGAAGGATTGACACCATGGCTCTGACTGGTCAGGGTTAATTACTTTTTTTAACCCTTTTATTTTGATAATGTTCAGTGACGCCACAATTGTTAGTAATTCTTTCTGATTTATAATTTGTTTTGTTTTTGTTGTTTTTGTTTTGCCTCTTGAGTTGTTGTTTATGGTCTAATCCAAGATTTTGTCTCTTGATCGATGTAAAACTAATAACGTGCTTGACTGGGGCTTGAGACCAAAAACCCATTGATCACAAACTAATTTCAAACCGTCATAACAGAACAAAATATGTAACATGAAGGAATGTCTCAGGATTAAATCCTTCTATAGATAGAATGAAGTTGACGTCACTCAGATATTTATTGTTTTTTGCCACCCATGTTTATGATTAATTATCACCAAACTGTATTAACCAGACTTTAAACGTTTACGGTTACACCTTGGTTTGTGTTTTGGTTCGATATATTTCCGGATGGCAATGTTGTGAGCTTCTTAGCCAAGCGCATAATATCTATAGCCAGTAACAAATATAAACTATTGATGCCATTGTTTAGGCAAAATACTCACAACATCCGCCAGCCAGATGTGACTTGTCCAACAAACAAAACTATGTGTAAACCTTGAATATTTATAGTCTGAGTGATATAATTAGTAATGTGTTGAGTCTTAGCTAGCCTTTCTTTGGACAAGTTTAAGGTCATATTTGTCGATCACTTCGTGTCGATCTTGTATTATATCTGAGTGAATTAGATGAAGGAAATTACTCGTAATGGCAATTGGATTCAATAGTGTGTTGTCACGTCGCCCAGCAACGGCGAGCGAAAATTGGTACTTTTTATTTTCATGCTGGCTAGAACTTTTCATATGTCATGTGATCAGAATGTATAAAAGTCAAAACATGATCTCATTTATAATGTTTTTCTCCTCTGGATACACTTTTATGCTCGTCGGAGAAATATTTCATAAGGGCGTCCGTCACTGTTCTGATAGTTTAGAGCCAGTTACTAAGTTACTATGCGTCATTACGAGGGAAGTGACCTCATGACTGTT
>NC_088361.1:32883125-32888125 GCF_034508935.2 Berghia stephanieae
AAAAAATTGATTGACGCTTAAGACTGAAATATAAATGATCTTCTTCTTCTTCTTCTTCTTCTTCTTCTTCTTCTTCTTCTTCTTCTTCTTCTTCTTCTTCTTCTTCTTCTTCTTCTTCTTCTTCTTCTTCTTCTTCTTCTTCTTCTTCTTCTTCTTCTCTATCTATCTATCTATCTATCTATCTATCTATCTATCTATCTATCTATCTATTATATATATATATATATATATATATCTATCTATCTATCTATCTATCTATCTATCTATCTATCTATCTATCGATCTATCTATCTATCTATCTATCTATCTATCCATCTATCTATCTATCTATCTATCTATCCATCTATCTATCTATCTATCTATCTATTTCTTTTTGTCTATCTAAATATCCATTATACCTATATCTCTATGTATTTGTCTATTCGATCTATATATCTGTTTGTCTCTCTATCCCTTTCCATCTCTTGCGCGCGCGCTGTCTCTCTCTCTCTCTCTCTCTCTCTCTCTCTCTCTCTCTCTCTCTCTCTCTCCATCTCTAACTTGCGACAACCTTTTCATTTGCTCTCTCAATGGGATATGAATTGTATGTTAACACCTCGAACTCGATTTAATTAAACTCACAGCCAATGCCAATCTGACAACAATTTATATTTCCAAACAATCTCCGTTGGAATTTATAAAGTACGAATTGAATGTTCCTGGAGATAGTTCGTTTCATTCTCCGAGTTTTAATTAAACGATTCATGATTTGTGATTAATCGTTTCCAAAACTGTCCGAATCTACAGAACATAACGAAATTAAATAGAAACAAAAAACAAAAACAAAAACAAAAAGAAAAACAAAAACAAACAAAAACAAACAAACAAACACAAAATTTAACTGTTATTTCTCATGTCATATCCATTCTTTTTCCAATATGATACTTTTTTCTTGTTTGTATTGTTATAGGGAATCTACATAAGCAAGAAAATCTGGTTGCTATTTTTTTATTTCTTGTACAGACACTTTTATGTTTGATCGAAATCGCTTATTCCTGGTTAAGGCATTTACTATTTCTATGTCACGGTATTGAATTACCTAAAAAAGGATTGGAAAGGCTATTTTGTGTTCCAAATCAAGCTCATTTCTGTAGAATATGACTTAATGTGTTATTTTAAAAGAATGAAGCAATTTTCATCGTCAGTAGAGGGAAAAAGCAGGCTTTTAAAAAATCCATTTCTTAAGAACCCGTGTTCCCCGATGGGAACCTCCAAAGCAAAGTCCATCTAAATTCAAAATAAATCGTTGCAACTCTAAAATATCGTCATATTTCGTTGAAAATAAAATATAGCACTCACACAGGGTAAAAAACTGCTGTTTTTAAAACATTTAAAACATTAAATTTATCATCGTTTTTATCACGAGACCGTCGCGTGGTCTGATTCCAAATGATTTCAAACACGGAAAAAACCCCAGAAGGATTATGAAATAACTGGGCCACAGAATAATAAGGTAAGTCATTTATTATTGGAAAAAAGTTGTAATTTTTCATGTAAAAACGTCTATTTTTTTCCGATCCGATTTGTTTTAGAAACGCATTTGATATAAACTCACGCGTGTCATGATGGTTTCGAACAGGATGATGTCGAATTGTGAAATGAGTCGACAACCCAAAAACTGCCGATAGCTCCGTTTTAAGGGTGCTTTAATCAGCAAAAAAGTTGTTAAGATTGTTTTGAAATGACAAACATTGATTAAATAAAAAGGTAATTGAATATTAAATCCATCACAATAAGTTATGATCTTAGTTTAATGTCAGACCTGCATATATATATATACGCGTCGATTTCCGCACAAATGCCTTTGCCATAATTTCGTGATATGCGACACGATAATTGCCTCTTATGTCCCAGGCTCAAACGCAAAATTGATGACATTAATTTCTAGACATCCGCTTTTGAAAGAAATCACTTTATTCTTTTGTCCATACATTTTAAGTTTTCTATCAATTTTAACTGCTTGAATAATCCCAAAGATGTTTTTATACTTGAAAGAATTTAACTCATATTTTCATCATTGCCGTGCCGACCGTGTTGTCTAAAAATAATGAATGTTGAATGATGATAATAACGTTGCTTCAATGCATCAGAATTATAGCCGATCTAAACTCCCACTGAAATTCTTTTGTTTATTTAAATTTATATTTTGCAGTTTCTTTAACACTCTATTTGCGGGTTCCGATAGCTCAGTTAATATAGATAGTATGCGCTTGGATAAGAACCTCACGACATTCATTGCCACCCGGAAGTATAACAGAACAACACACAAAACTATGTGTAACCATGAACTTTTATAGTCTGGATAATACAGTTTAATGAGAATTACTCATAAACGTGGATGGCAAAAATCAATAACAAAAATGAGAGTGACGGCAACTTCATTCTATCTATAGCATTTCCCTTTCAAGCAAAGGGACTGGTTTGCCATACTCTGGAATAACACGCATTTAAAATGTAGGCCAAAAAACCCAAACCCAACTCGTTCTTCAAAAATCCATCGATGAACATTTCATGAATCTATCGACATTTAAAGAACACGTTTTCCGGCCATAATTGTTAAAAGATCTACGTATTTTTCTAGAGTAAGGTAGGCGTTTAAAACCGTGGTTGAATCAATAATATTTCATTTTATTGACATCCCTGAACCCCAATGCAAGAAATTGGGTAGTTGGTACTCTTAGATATGGCGTAAAATTATTTGCAAATCTATTATTATTATTATTATTATTATTATTATTATTATTATTATTATTATTATTATTATTATTATTATTATTATTATTATTATTATTATATATTATTATTATTATTATTATTATTATTATTATTATTATTATTATTATTATTATATTATTATTATTATTATTATTATTATTATTATTATATTATTATTATTATATTATTATTATTATTATTATTATTATTATTATTATTATTATTATTATTATTATTATTATTATTATTTTTATTATTATTATTATTATTATTATTATCATTATTATTATTATTATTATTATTATTATTTTTATTATTATTATTATTATTATTATTATTATTATTATATTTTATTACTATCAGTATTATTATTATTATTATTATTATTATTATTATTATTATTATTATTATTATTATTATTATTATTATTATTATTATTGTTGTTATTATTATTATTATTATTATTATTATTATTATTATTATTATTATTATTATTATTATTATTATATTATTATTATTATTATTATTTAATCTATTATTAGCGTTCTAGTTTACTAATGCAGACAGCAGTAAAATTATTGGCTGTGTATTATGCCTTATGGGTCTAAACGACTAATCCTACGGTTCAATTTTACACGAAGCTTATATGTGGCTGTTTTCCCCAAAACGGTATTATGGATTTGAGTGCTATTTTTTGATTTTATAGCCAGTTACATGAGCCTGGTATGAAAACTATTTGTTTTCTCAATGAGAAAACGTATGTTTGGTCAAAGGGCGAAAAACTAGAACTTTATGCTTCTGATTGTTTTGAACTCAAACTTAATTTTTGGCTTCTTGTTACCCGACGTACACTTATTTGCAGGTCTGATAACCCAAATTGTTATGGGCTCACTGTTACGCCTAATTTCATTGCTCCAACAATATACATTGGGTGGATTGGATGGAGTTAAGGCGGAGAGTTGTTAAAGAATGAGTTGCATCGTTGCTCTCGCTCTCTTTGTGAAAACGGTAAGATATCATATCGTGTTAGAATAAAACCATCGAATCTAGCTTGTTAAGAGTTAATAAACAGGATAACCAGAGTGTTTTCTCGCTCTTTTATTTTTAAAAATCAATTAAGGATTTTATCGTTTTCGTCTGACCGTGTCCAAATTTCTTTGGCTTTCTCATCATCTCGGGTCTCAGATGATAATCAATTAGTATTTGTATTACCACAAACCGAAGTGTACATATTAGCAGGTCGAATAGCCGAACGCAATTAAGGGCTTGATTTAACATTGTTGTAATGACAATATTTTGAGTCGGTTTATTTTCTATACAGCAATGAGCCATAACAATGTGTGTTATCAGACTTGTAAATAAGTACACCTTACCACAAACACATCAAAGCAAGACATGTGCCAATGATTGAATTTAACATTAGAATAATCAGAATTATGAAATATCAGTTTTTTCGTACTTTTAGGAATTTATACTCATCTCCCTTAAAATAATAATAATAATAATAATAATAATAATAATAATAATAATAATAATAATAATAATACTAAATAATAATAATAATAATAATAATAATAATAATAATAATAATAATAATAATAATGATAATAATGATAATGATAATAATAATAATAATAATAATAATAATAATAATAATAATAATAATAATAATGATAATAATGATAATAATGATAATAATAATAATAATAATAATAATAATAATAATAATAATAATAATAATAATAATAATAATAATAATAATAATAATAATAATAATAATAATAATAATAATAATCGAAAAACAAACAAACAAAAAAACAACACCAAAAGAAAAACTATGCTCAAAAAATCATATTGTAGACAATAAACGGACTATTATTCAGTATCGAAATCACCCCGACACAATACTATTGTTTTAGGGCTATGGATCACATTCCAGTAAAACGTTTTTCTAACTAGTATCTGGTAACCTCTGTAGTGTAATATCTCATCTGACCGTCAATCAAGACTTCATAGTCTAGACTTTCCGTCGAGGCAGACTGATTTTTGTGGATGATTTTTTTTCTTCTGATTTGTCTTTATAATAATTTTCAGTTATCTATGTCCCAATCACACGACGTTATATTGGGCACTTTCTTTCATTTTCTGAGAGAAGACGTGTTTCTATTTACATTAATCTATTCAGAATTGAAGAAATATCATATCACTTTTCTCAAATTGAAATTTTATACGCATTTGACACATGG
>NC_088361.1:32893125-32900625 GCF_034508935.2 Berghia stephanieae
TATGGAACCTTATGATTCTATATATAAATTATTCATTATTCATTCATTGTCATGAGAACACTTCCATGGAGTTTTGAACCGGAGGAGATATAGTTCGACGTCACGACTTCTGTTTCCCATTGATATGACACCTTTCACCTGGTTTAGAGAGAGAGAGAGAGAGAGAGAGAGAGAGAGAGAGAGAGAGAGAGAGAGAGAGAGAGAGAGAGAGAGAGAGAGAGAGAGAGAGAGAGAGAGAGAGAGAGAGAGAGAGAGAGAGAGAGAGAGAGTTTGGCGAGCAGTCGCACTAGTCACTGGGCCATCCAGTCATACTAGCGTTTCACCGGGCACTTCTCAATGTAGAAATTATGTGGATGGATGGCTTAAATCATCTCCCGATCTTAACGGGCGGTTATAACTGTGATCTTCAATGTTGTTGAAACGATTCTTTGTATAATATGATGGCCCCTAGTAAAGTTGCTTTGATTAAAAACGAAAATAAAATATACCCCCCCCCCCCCCCCCCCACCATGCCCCACATAATTTTACACCGAACTACTCTTTTGAAAAGCAACTGTTATGACTATCATAACTAACTACCCCTGTCCATGATGAGATCACTATCTCTGATGATAGCATCGCTCGCCCTCATAAAAAAAAAAATATCATCCAAATTGCAAAACATCGCATCAAAATTACAAAAATATTATAATAACTGCGAAGTCCCGGCTTTGAGAGTTTTTGCCAAGTTGAGAGTCATTTAAATCGATCGATATTTGAAGGACGAGTTTTCTGGCCAAATTTTTAAATATGTGTTTTTTCCAGAGTAGATACAGCAGAATTGGACGTCCAATATAAAAATAAGCATTACGCGGACAAAAGCCGTGTTTGAAAGCAGACCACACGCCACGCTGCGCCGAGCACGATTAGGAATCAATAGCTTTTTACAAGCGGGGTTATGTGTCCCACTCTGTCAAAATACTTTAAAACATTTTGTCCAGAAAAATATTGGTTCATTTATCGATCTATTAATAACAAAAATCCCAGCTTATCCAAAAAAAAAAAAAAAAATCAGAAAAAAAATAATTCAATAATAAAACTTAAAATTAAGAAGAGACTTCAAAGAAGTAAACAATTAAGGATCTTCAAAGAGGTTTCGGGTTTGAGAATGTTGTCATATTTTGAAAAAAAAATCGATCGATATACTACTATGGAAGGAACGAAGTTGACGTCACTCAGCTCTTTGTTGTTGTTTTTAGACAGCCATTTTGGTGATAAGTTTGCACTAAATTATATTAGACTCTAAACGTCCAAAGCTACTCACAGTTTTGTATATTCGCTGTTATATCCGGCTGGCAGATGTTGTTAGTATTTTACCTAAATGCATAGCATCAATATGATGTAAAAATCTTTCTGGGCAAAATGTAAAAAGGTGTTTTATCCGTTTACGGTGGTGGAGCTGTCAGAGTGAAACAGACGGTAACAGATTTGGGGTGCTAAGGCAAAATGGTTTGGTTTTCATCTAAATATCCCTCGGGAGTCTGGTGGGACGAGGACGGGGCGTGATCCATAATACAAAACATCCTACTATCGATGATTGAATGATAGTGATTTCGGTTTTCACGCCAAGGGTTATTCTCCCCTGCAATGACAAGGTACCTTTTTAATATTTTTTTATTTGGCTGGATGACCAACACGTCACATATCGATAGATTAAAATATCCCCAACTTGTCAGAAAATCCCATACCGGAGACTTCAAAAGGACGAACAACCTCGTTGAAGCTTTGGGTTCAGGAAAATATTTTTTGGAGAAGTTTGAGCTCATCCTTATATATTGAATGATAATGTGAAGTAAAACTTTCTGGCCC
Source organism: Berghia stephanieae (assembly GCF_034508935.2). Lineage (NCBI taxonomy): Eukaryota > Metazoa > Mollusca > Gastropoda > Nudibranchia > Aeolidiidae > Berghia > Berghia stephanieae. The sequence continues at coordinate 32,894,974 of NC_088361.1, forward strand.
CAAAAAAGTAGTATTCTCTATCGCCTTGTATTTCATTCAGCCACAGATTGATGGGTGTACAATGGATGTATAATTCGGGCCGTACATAAATAGCGATCCCCAATCTTCTAATATTTGATCATCTGATAGATTTCCTCACAGATTCAACAGACCTTCAATATCAATCTACACGTCATATTCGTTTCCTTTATCCTTTATCAATTGAATTAATACAAGAGTGAATGAAAAAAATATGAATGAATAAATGTGTGTTCTGTCGGGAAGTCGTATGTATGTATGTGTGTGTGTGTGTGCGTGTGTGTGTGTGTGCGCGAGAGAGAGAGAGAAAGAGAGAGAGAGAGAGAGGGAGAGGGAGGGAGAGAGAGAGAGAGAGTGTGTGTGTGTGTGTGTGTGTGTGTGTGTGAGAGAGAGAGAGAGAGAGAGAGAGAGATAAAAGTCTTCCGAAGAAGTTAAATATAAAATAACGAAAGACAAGAGCAAAAAAGGGATGAAGCGAAAAAAGCCCCTTTCCTTATACTTGAAACACCACGAACATCTTGAAACATAATATTATATTGTAACTTGTGGGCCAAAATCAAAGTAGAACTGAAAGAAATCTTAATAACTTTTTTTTAGACAATATACGAAGAATAATTTTGAAGACACTATTTGACGTATATGCAGATAACGAAAAACCCATAAACCGACCATGTGCGTATTATGATTATTAATGATGGCATAGGGCGATTCCAAGAAGGCTTTTATTGTGCAAAGCATTAATAACACAAAATCTCCTCGAAACGCTAAAGCAAATCAAACTATTATTGACCAGCATGACAAGTCCTTAGCAACAGAATGCATGTTGATCTTCAATAAACAAAAAAGGTATATTCACTAATAGCTTTTATATAGCGCGATATCCACTAAATGTGCTCAAAGCGCTTTACAAGGTGTCGCTGATCAACATTTAACAAGTAGGACGGGACATGACGCCTCTTAGGCGATATTATAATTTTTCGGACAAAGACAACGCTGCTAATGGCCTGGTAATGATTTTACACCTGAGTACGGTGAGAGAATGTGAGTAAAGAGTCTTTTCCAAGGACTCAACTAAGCGCCGAGCGAGGCTCGAACCCAGGACCCTCCGATCCGAAAGCGAGTGTCATACCACTAGACCACATAACCGCACTGAAGAGGAAAGTGACCCTGTTCGAGTGTCTATAAGAGCTAATCCAACGTCAACTCGTAGCAGCCACAAGGGTTCGAAAACCGTTCTGAGCGGCGCGTAGTTGTGTCCTCGGAGAAGGCTCTTTATTCATATTCTCTCACCGCATTCAGATGTAAAATGAGTACCTGGCCGTCAACAGCATCAGAAATAATATCATCCACACCCGGGGATCGATACAGGTCCTTTTGCTTGTGAAACCAGTGATCTGCCAACGTATCTATTGAGACTACCAGTGTGTAGCAAAATATTTGCTGCCGTGTGGAAGCGTGATCGTGAGTTGAGTGCATCCGTCGCTTATTACATTATCGAAATGATACATAATTGCTACCAAAAAAATAATAATGAATGTATGATAAATAAATTTGAGTATTTTCGGGTAAGAAGATAATTTACAATTAGAGGATTTAATTCTTTCTGTGTCCTTCTTTCTACAGGTTGTGAAAACAACGATGTGATTCCACGGTGATTTTTACTCGAGCCATCTCAAATTAGATTAGTGTTATTCCCCACAACTAAAACGTTCATAACTACTCTTTTTACCATCTTGAAAATGTAAACACTAGAAAATATTCAAGTAGAAATAATCATTTAACTTTGAATGTCTTATCATCATTGTAAAAAACAACAACAAATAATAATATAATAATAATAATAATAATAATAATCTTTATTGTCCAAATTAAAGGCAATTCATGTGAGGTAAACAATGCTCAGTTTGGTTCATGGTATGAACATCAACACATTTACAAATACAGACACAGCCATACACGAACATACACGCTTGCACATTGTTTCTACACATGTATACAAAAGAAATGAGCGTACATACAAACACATATACATACATACATACATACATACATACATACATGCAGACATACATACAAACCAGCATATCATCGTATATGCATGCCTACATTCATACATACATACATACATACATACATACATACATACATACATACATACATACATACATACATACATACATATATACATACACACAGACACACACACAGACAGATAGAACGATACGATATATTTGCTGGGACAGCAGATAATCATATTATAAATATAGTGTCTTATATTAAGAAGAAGATGGCAATAATTGTGATGATGATGATGATGATGATGATGATGATGATGATGATGATGATGATGATGATGACTACGATAATGATGATGATGATGATGATGATGATGATGATGATGATGATAACGACGGCGGCAATGTCGATGATGATGATTCACGACACTGCTTCTCGTTATTTTCATTGGTTGTCTCATTTTTCCACAGAAGATTTGTTAATTAATTTTATGGCGGTTGGAATGAAGGTTGTCTTATGTCGATTTGTCCGACATTTTGCTTCTAGATACCGTCTTCCGGAGCGCAGAAGTTGGAATTTTTCGTTCAGCGGATGCCTCTTTTCGTTGATAATGTTAAAAGATTTCTTCTCAACTGCATTAATATAAGTTGTGTCAAGGCTTCTAAGGTCTGTGTTAATTATTTTTGAAGCCTCTCTGAGGGTTCTATGTAGTTTGGATTTTTCTTTTGTTCCACAGCTTCCATACCACGTTGTGATGCCAAACGAAACGATACTCAATATTAATGACTTGTAGATTTGTATCATGGTCTTTCTGTTCACATTGAAAGACCTTAATTTTCTGAGTATATACAAGCGCTGGTTACATTTTTTGATGACATTGTTGGTGTGCGATTCAAATCTTAGACTGTTATCTATAATTACACCAAGGTATTTAAACGTTTCAACAGTTTCAACCGCCTGATTGTTAATTTTTGTTATTTGTCTTGCTCTTTTTCCTATTTTTCTGTGATCAAACAGTTGTTCCTTTGTTTTTGTTACATTGAGCTCTAGACAGTTATCGGCACACCATTTGCTGAATTTACTAACTTGCTCAGTGTATTTAAATTCGGAGACGGAATCATTGAGCAGGCCGAGTATTGCGGTGTCATCAGCATACTTGATGAGTTGGCAGTTATCAAAGCTAGCCACACAATCGTTTGTATAGAGGATGTAAAGTAGAGGTGAGCTTACACACCCTTGTGGGCATCCGTTTGAAAGAGTTTTTACTGATGATATATTTGAGCCTACTCTGACATGTTGGGGGCGATCGATGAGAAAGTTGTTATACCAGTTGATGAGGTAATGGGGAAGGTTTAGAGCATGCAGTTTACTGATTAATATGTTGGTTTTCATGGCATTAAAGGCAGACGAAAAATCGACGTATAGGATTCGGCAGTAGTTGGCGGGTGAAACATCCAAGTGATTTGATATTGAATGCATCACTGTGAGGAGTGCGTCTTCCACACTAAGATTTTGTTGGTAGGCAAACTGATATGGATCAAGTATGTGTTGGTCATATATAAATTGCAACAGCTCTCTTTTCAGAATTTTTTCCAGACATTTCATAATAATTGATGTTAAAGCAACAGGTCTATAATCATTCAGCTGAGTTGGTGGATTCTTTTTGGGTACTGGAATTATAGTCGATGTTTTCCATATAATTGGGATTTTCTGTTCATCTATTGAACGTTGGAAAATAGGCAAGAAAGGGACAGCTAGTTGGTTGTTACAGTTTGAAATGAGTTCCCCACTAAGTCCATCTGGACCTGGTGCTTTTTTCTTTTTACATAATTTAAGAACATTGATGTTGTCAATAATCAATTTATTTAATAATTATGGGTTATCACAGCCACAAAGTCCCCAACATGTTATAACCCATATTGTGAGTACCCGTGCTCTTCCAAAATTTAAACATACTTTAACTGGTCCTCACTTGTTCCTTTCTCCACAATGATATGAGATTACCACCATTTCGAGAACGCATAAAGTGACAAATAATCAGGTAGAACTTAATCGAACGCTAATGAAAATGAGCATCTCCCAAGGAAACACCAACAACCTCCCTGGAACACGATCTGACTCGGCCGGCACCAACTTGAACCAGGACGAGCCTCAGATCCACGTGTCAGGAATCTTCATCGTCCTGTTGGAGATCGCGTTGATCATGGAGAACTCTTTGCCTATCCTGGTTGTGGTTACGTGGCTTCCAGCTTGTGCCAGAGGGGTTGGAGACAGATTGATTGCTGCTCTGAGTGTCACGTGTATTTTGTCAGGTGAGTTGAGCACATTATCGTTGTTTGTACAGGTATGGTCTTGGAATAACCACCCCTCTCCGTTAAAAAGTAAAAAAACAAACAAACAAAAACGAAAAAAACAACAACCCCCCCCCCCCAACAAACAACTCAACCGCCCCCCCCCCCACAAAAAAAATACACGGGGGTTCAACGAGGCTAAGTTTAGTCACCTGGAATAGGTGCAGTTAAAAGAGAGAAAAAAATGACGGATAGGGATAGAATCTGGAATAGCTTTTATTTCTCCTAATAATGTTACATAATTTTCAATACGAGTAGAAATCGTATTCGATTTATTTCCAAAGATGAATAATCTCCAAGGAATCCTGGTGTGAATCCAATTGACTAACAGCATTTTGGTCATTGATCATTTATAAGGGTGGTGCAACGTTTTACATAGTAGCAGAGTAAAAAGAATAAATTCAAAATGCATGGATTGACTCACAACTCAAGCCATTAGAAAATCACTGGTTCAGGAGGGGAAATGCGACGTAACAGTGATGAAGCAAGTTAAGGGATCGAAAATCACATTAGATTTTGAGAATTGCGTCCAAATTCTTCGGTTTGGAGTTTATGCGGTCAATTTATCTAAACAACCCTTGAATAAGAAACATCAACATATTATTTTCTTGAAAATGTGTGTATCTATGTACATAAATTTCAATAAATATAGTTGTTTATGGTAAAATTTCTGACATGCATAATTTATAGTCTTCCGGCTGCTGGCTGCTAAAGTTTTTCTCCCACCCAATTTAATGCACACACACACACACACACACACACACACGTACACACACATGTATATATATATATATATATATATATATATATATATCATATGCTTTATATTTTATATCACACCTATATTTTTAGGTTTAAAATCGTTGTTCTGCGCTTTATATGTGAGAATAAATAATACAATCTGACACATTTAAACGACGTAGCTACTTCTTACTGGAAACTCCCTCAAAATTTGTTCAATAATTGTACCAATTGGTGTACAAAGAGGAAACTGTTTACACTTCTTTGGACGAGTTGTTATTCTGGTTGGAGGAGGACATAATCCTAAATGACAAGTCATGCAACATACACGTGATGTATTTGGCGCCTCCTCTAATTTCGACTTATGAGTTCAACATCCGATCAAAATCACTCAATGGACAGTGAGCGGCGTTTTCCCTGTCAGTACTCACTAATTCCAGGGATAAGTAGATTTATAGGCTAGGGTCTCACGTCTTGTATAATATTACAATTCCTATCACTGATACAATCATCCACTGACAAAGTG
>NC_088361.1:32905625-32935625 GCF_034508935.2 Berghia stephanieae
CTTTGCACTTCAAACCCATAAGTCCCATCCCATAAAACCTGAGTTTGTACTGGTTGTTGTATATTTAACCGGAGCGGAAGATGCAATTGTTTCTACGCTTTGTATATGGCGATACTGAAAAAAGTAATTTACTCAAGATCTTACAAACCCAGCTCGCAAATCATTGCTGGGGGCTGGGGCAGAAGGGGGGGGGGGGGTGTTGACTGTTTTTTTTTTAAATTGCAAAAATGCCGGGGTTCAATTTTGGAATCGCATTAATTCCGATATAACACAAGAGAGAGAGAGAGAGAGAGAGAGAGAGAGAGAGAGAGAGAGAGAGAGAGAGAGAGAGAGAGAGAGAGAGAGAGAGAGAGGATCGGTCAAAATCGACGTATACCTATTTGCAGGTCAAATAACCCATAATGTTATAATCTCATTGGTGTAATGGAAATACTCTCAAATCGACGCAAATCATTGTCCATTGCAATTGCAACAATATTAAATCAAATCTTTTACTGCGTTAGGTTATCAGACCTGCAAATATATGTACGTAGGTCATTATATTAGATCTTTTTCTTTCATATTAGAGAAATGTGACCATTCATCTCAACAAGGTATTATTATATCCGGGTCAGCCTAATGTTTAGAATTGAATTTTACTTACAATATTTTAATAATTAAATAGTCGTAAATGCGTTCTTTAATGAAGGTATATTATGTCTCTATAACTTTGAAGAACCTATATTTCTTAATACTGATCATTTGTGACTCACCCTCTCAAAATGGTATTATGTCGGGACGAACTAGTTGTCGGAAATTGAATTTCCTCAAAGACTCGTATAGAACTTTGGATGACTTCTCTTCCTCATGGCTAAGAGTAAGCATAATTTTTAACACTGCAAAAATCTCAAAGTTCGTATTTCTTATCATTTTAGTTCTAAATGATCGTTTCTGAGTTAGACTCATCCCGACATAATAGCGTTTTGAAACGTTGAGTCACATTTGATTTGTGAACTCAGATTGCCTCATCAAGATCAAGTTCATTCATATAATATAATACCAATACAATAATAATTGTATGGGTCACTCCTGGTTCAAATCGTTTATTTCATTCAATATGACGAAGGATACTGAATTCTGATCCTTGATCTCAAGAAGAGATGGGGGAACGAATGAATTTTAAAAAACGCGATGTGAAGATTGACTAGTTGAGACTGCTGTACTCTGGAAAAAAAACTAGTATTTAAAAATTTGGCCAGAAAATTAAACTTGATAACGGCTTTCAGTTACACTGCTGTAGACTGAAAAGACGTGTCTTTCTCACTTTGGCCCAAAAATCTCTTACTTCATCAATCAATGATTAAAATTAAAAAACGTCTCGAAAGTTTATTCTATCTAGTATCTTCTAAGAAATTTCGAGTTAATTGTTCTTGGGAAAGTTGGAGTTTATCTAAGTCGGCTATGTGGTCTAGTGGTATGACACTCGCTTTCGGATCGGAAGGTCCTGGGTTCGAGCCTCGCTTGGCGCATAGTTGAGTCCTTGGAGAAGGCACTTTACTCATATTCTCTCACCGTACTCAGATGTAAAAAGAGTACCTGCAGCGTTGTCTCTGTCCGAAAAGCATTGTAACATCGCCTAACAGGCGCCATGTCCCGTCCTAAATGTTAAATGGTGCTGTTGGCCAGGGACCCCTTGTAAAGCGCTTTGAGCACATTTACTGGATATTACGCTATATAAAAGCTCATTTTTTGGGTCTATCTATATAAATGAATTAACAATCCTATTTTAAGCGGCTATGTGGAATAGTGGTTTGACACTATACTTCGGATCGAAGGTCCTAGGTCCGAGTCCCGCTCTGAGAGATGCATAGTTGAGTCCTTGGAAAAGGCTCTTTATTAATTTTCTCTCACCGTACTCATGTGTAAATTGAGTACCTGGCCGTTAACAGCGCTGTCTGTTGGGGAAAAAATATGTAATATCGCCCAACAGGTGTCTAGTAATACAGTGTTGCTGTTGGTTAGGGACCCCTTGTAAAGCGGTTTAAGTCCGTTAAGTTGATATTGCTCTTTATAAAAGCTCAAGGTTTTATTTAGTTTAAGCCTTTTTTTCAAAATGAAAAAAGATGTTTTGTTTGTGCTCCGTATTACAGTCCCTTGGTAGAGGAACCGGTCTATAATTTATGGTTAACCACCCATGTATGGAATGTAGGCATTTATGTACTTTGTGCCTTTGAAATTGTGAGCAAGTTCTCAAGCCCAGCTCCACCTTAGAATGTAATGCCATTAATCAAGGGTACACGATTTTTTTCATTATTATGAAAATCAAAATTAATTCAACTTTGCTATTTTTGAGTTATATTAATTTTTTTTCACAAACTATTTTTATCCCTCTTCTGGTCCATCTTCTACACAAGTAAATATGAATAATTATATATTATCAATATAGTGGTGTTGGTATGATCAGTGCCCATAATATAGGTGATATTTTCTTACCACTTCGTTGTGTCTTTGGGTAAGTCACTTTATAAAATTTACCTCAATTGACTCAGGTTTGAACAAGTCGTACTTGGCCAACGATATTTATGGTTATTGTGCGCAAACAAAAGGGACGCTCACGAGGCAAATTGCATTCGTAAGTGGCAATAAAGCAATGTGATGTGCAATGCGCAGGTTAATCCGTAGTGATACTCTACTCTATATGAATGTTTTTATATAAATGTATATTATGTATTTACATTCGACCAGGTGAGCAAACGTATAAAACAAGAAATGAGGCGGACAACGCGTCTATACCACGAAGAGGAGAATGTTCCAGACATTCGGGAACTTTCTGTCTTGGACGATTTAAAAAGACATCATAGTCTGTCTTGCTTGGCAGTGTGTGGAATTCTAACCTGGTTACCCATCGCTGTAAGTGTTGATTAGATTATCTCTCTTTTCCTTCTCTCGGTCTCATTTCAATTTATGAAATGTGACCCATCGTATCAAGACGGTATTATGTCCGTGTAAACAAGACTCCGAATTATTATTCTCAAGTTAAAATGACAAGAAATTGTGCGATTTTAGTTTTTATCATTTCAAGTAATTGTATCTATTGTCAATAATACCTATATCTAGTCTCATCATGTTAACTATGAACAAATTCTAATTTGAGCCTCTAAAACACGTCACCGTCTTGAGGCGATGGATTATAAGTAGGTATTCTCAATATAATTTATCATTTACATTGTTGATAGGGCGGAAACCCGAAGCCTCTGCATCATTTGCCATTGTCTGGACGTTTAAGCAACTAAACCATTGCTTTTTCATTTGATGACACAACTTGGGATCACACTGTTATGATTCTGAAAAAGAAAACACATTAAAAAAAATTAGGCCAAAAAATTAGTCCTTCAAATATCGATCGATTGATATTAACCTCATCTTGGTTAAAAACTCTTAAACATGTGACTTCGCGAAGTCCCAGGTTTGAGAGTTTTTGGCAACATGAGAATCATTTTAATCGAGCGATATTTAAAGATCAAGATTTATGACCAAACCTTTCATATGCGTTAGTTCAGAATAAGGCAACACATGTTTCCACTTAAGTATCTTCGAATCTATACCATTGCTGCAGTGCATAGGTGGGGTCTTGAATTCACAGCACCACCTTATTAGCGGCCCATCGGCTCAAAGCGCATGTTGTGTTGGGGTGAACCAGATGGCTAAAATAAAAAGGAGTTAAAATAACCAGACATAATAACCTATCGTTTATGTCACTTTGAAATGATATTCATCTTCTTCAATCAAGCATTGAAACTTAAGTTAAGTCACATATTTTCAAGATTACAAATTCATTTTAAAGCATTTTTCTTCCCCGACATAATACCCTTTGGAGGCGACGGGTCACTTTAGGTCCGAGGGCTCAATACAGCATCTGTGACCTCAATGGTATGCCCTCACTTAAGCGAGGTATTTTGCATGTCTTCCTCGTAATATTGGAGCTGTTCTTAATTCTTTTGGCGAAAAGCAGTACATGCCTCGTCTTTTGTTTCAAACAGACTGTACCACCATAAGAGGTAGAAATGAGTGGGGGGGGGGGGGGGGTGTTAAAAAGAGCCAAAAAGTGGTTTTCAAAAACTTCTTGTATCTCCGTTTTTACCATTTTGTGATTTTGAAGATAACCTCCTCTTGAATCTCTTTTTAGACCTATGATTTTTATTGAGATTTAATTTCAATTTGGTATCAATTTAGGGAAATAATATTTGTATAAATTGAATGTTTAAAATAAATATTACGCTTCGATTAGGATCATGGAGGGAAATCTCAAAACAGAGGCTAAATTGACATTTGACAAATTGTTAAAGAGATTAGAGCATAATGTCAACTGAATAAGCACCATATGAATGCAATCTTTCCGGGTCTTTTTTTAAAAACAGCAGTAGGCCCAGACCATCAAGAAAACAAACATAATATTTCCCTATCTTCATCCCTTTGTCCTTACCTCGGGGGGTTCTTCTTTCATAATTTGTATTCCATTGCGGCCCCTTCATTGATCGAGTTAGTCATAATTTGCTAACTCATTCCCACCTAATTTCCTGTCCGTGCTGGTATCTATTAGACCAGAAATTAACCCTTTAACGACGAGACCGAATTTCTTTCAAATCATTACTAGTTCTCTTGATATAACTGCGGAACGAGCAATTTCACCTAAAAGGGCAACGCATCAAAGTGACTCGCACTTTTATAACAGACCCAAAACTCGTTACTTTATTGTGTGTACAAACAGTAACACCCTATCTATATCGGATCGAGTAAAATGAAACGGGTTAACGTTGGCCTTAATACCAACAAATGTCTTGAATTCCTCTCGCCATTCAGTGATTGCGGTTTTGTATCCTTGGGGAAAACACGGTCAGTGCTTTGATAGATGACATTCTTGTAAAGGAACCGGTCTTGTATTTCAATTATCCGGAGACAATTGAGAATGGTGAATGAGTGTCATGCGAGAAAAGCCACGTTCTTGTAAACCATAAGATTGAAGGTTCCGATCCTAATGTAATTGTCAAATCGTTAATTTGGTACTTGCTTGAACATGGACTTACTTATATTACCAGTAAAGACTATGTTTATAATTTTGTTACATATACAACTAGGAAGTCACTATTCCAGGTTTATTAACCATTGACCATGCACCAATACCTGCCAAAGTATGCAACAGAGACCTTATTATAGCCATGAAGACATGGAAGACCATCATGATAATGTCACCAAGCAGTAAAGCCATACTCTGGAAAAACACTTTGACAATTTAGCCAGCAAACTCGTCCTTCAAATATCGATGGATTGGCAAAAACTTCGTGAAATCTCAGGTTTGAATGTCTTTGCCAAGATGAGGGTCGTTTAAATCAGTCGATATTTGGATGAGTTTTTTGGCCAAATTTTTTAATGCGTGTTTTTCCCGAGGTCGGACGTTAACCGGTTAATTTATATTTTGACACAAACCTCAACAATTAACCATCGTGCGGTTTTTATAAGCAAATAATAATATATTATAAATCGTCAATAAAACGGCCAGACGACTCTCATCTCGGCAAAGATCTAGTGAAAAGTGTATTTTTAAAATTTTACACGTCAAACCTGATATCATACGAGTAGCTCACCGATTTCACCAAAAAGCAGTAACGACAATGCAACACGGTCTTCGCGGAAACCAGTGTGACATTACATTTACTGTTTTCTTGATAAATCGATCATGTCTCCAGTTAAAATAATTGAAAATATGAGATATAATTTGCTAAAGGTTGTAACTTAACACTTCACCACAGTTATGTGTTGGGACGACGTGTATTTATTTGCACGTCTGATAACCCACATTGTCATGTGCTCGTAGTTGTAATGGAAATGCTCTGAAACCAAGGCAAATTATTGTCCATTAGAACAACGTTCAAACAAACCCATAATTGCGTGCGATGATCGGACCCGCCGGAAATATGTGCACGTAGTTTTGGGATGTTTCAGATGTCAAAAAGGGACTTCAAAGTTAAAACAATCAGAAATGCCACTTTTAGTTTATGTCACTTAAAGTAGAAATAATGTTCATTCATTCTACACATTACGGCACAAAACCGTTTCCTTTGTCTCGTATTGTTATACAATAATCACAATTGTAACTCTTTCCTTAACGATTATTTTCAAGACTTTGATTGAAGTGTCATACCGACCCAACACATAAATTGAATTTTTAAACTCAAAATTTAAAAGTAATAAGTAGAATCTACACGGCGTACAAAATTTTGTTCAACAAAACAGGCTATATAAAACAGCATTAAGTTCTTGCAAATAAATGAAAGATTTTACTTCAATTTTGTGACTTATAAAACAAATCTGAAAAAGAAAACTGTTGTTTGCATCGAAACGAATGTGACTATAATCCTGTAGTTGGTAAGGAGAGGGTTAAGAAACTAAACCATCCCACTATAGTGCCGTATTGGGGGCTGTCCTACCGTTCAAGGCTTTAGGATTCCTATAACTCCGGTACTCAGATACGATACTTCTATAGAGTAATCTTAGTATGTAATGAAGGTACTACATCATTGTCGTCACACCGACCATTTTAAATCAGGGACATTCTGTACTACACACATAAAACACTTTTTTCATTTTGGTAAAATAAAAAAAGAAAGAAAATCAACTTGACTCCATAATATATTTTCGATAGACGAAAACCAATTTCTGAAAACGTCTTTAAGCATTATGATAGTTTACAGGATTTCTTTGTTCAATTACGATGTTTGAGACTGTATGGCAAGTAACGGTTTATCTTAATTTATTGATATTTAAAGTAACATTTTAAATTTTAAATGAAAAAAAATAATGTTGTCAATGTAGGGCAGCCCTCATAATTCTATTGAGGAAATAATGATGGCGAGGACGGCTTACTACAGGATCACGTGATGCGATGCTATTCTCCAATCCTTGCCAGACGATTAGTGTTGTTAGCACGGCCTATGAAGATCCGTCTGCCTATCTAATTCTTTGTGGAATCTATTTTTTTCTGTTTTAAAATCATCATTATTTTGGTTTGTCCCAGACTAGCTGAGTAAAAATGATCTACAATGCTTCAATTTCAATGGCTTGCTATGTAACGACGAATTCATTTTTTTCTCTCCAACAGTTTGCTTTTAGCACAGCAGTACAGTCTTTGCTTTCTACATGAAAAGTACTGAGTTCGAATATCCGCTGCGCTGTGTGGCCTTGAGCGTCACCTCGCCCTAGCTCAATTTGAGGCGCTGCATTGCGGCTGACGCCTAAGTTATTCCAAGTATCCCTTGGAATAGATCCTAAAGACAAATTTCCTCTATGGGATGAATTAAGAGAATTTTATTTTATCCTTAAAATGTTTTAAAAATTTTTTTCTTTCATCGTTTGTTTTGTATGATCTTTTAAAACTTAAATCGTTTTTATTCTATGTTACCCGTTAAACCAAACCGACTATTACGTGAATTAGTGTGAGATTACACGGACCCATTGCATGAGGTCAAGGAATAGATTTGATATTTATTTGCCTCGCTTGCGCATGGCAGTTTATCTTTTTATAACACCAACAAAGCAAATGGGGTTCAAGTGGCTTGACATTTTAAGCAAGAAAATAATGTCACCAACCTTGTTACATTGAATTACTCTGGTTGCAGCTTTACATGCAATTTCTTCATTGCATAACACAGCTTAACACATTGAAACACAAACATTTCACAGTGCTAAAATAAGTACGACATCTGGTCTAGTGGTATGACACTCGCCTTCGGATCGGAAGGTCCTGGGTTCGAGTCCCGAGCGACGCATAGTTGAGTCCTTGGAAAAGGCGCATTACTCACATTATCTCACTTTACTCAGGTGTAACATGAATATCTGGCCGCTAACAGTGTTGTCTCTGTCCGAAAATAATTGGAATATCGCCAAACAGGCATCGTGTCTAGTCCTACATGTTAGGTTTTGCTGTTGCCTAGGGGCCCCTTGTAAAGCGCTTTCAGTCCGTTTGGTCGATATTGCTCTATATGAATAAAAAGCTCAAACACTTAAAACCTCGACTAAAAGCTCACCTTAACTATTATGTCACTTTCGAAGGATCCCAAGCATACTTCAGAGGTGATTAATAAGGTGATTAGGATTAAGCCTCAAATATCAGACTTATCTGAGTATTTTTTGAAGTCTCATGGAGAAGACTTTCCCCGCATGTTGAGGTTCGTCTCTATCGATCGATATATGAGTTTCCTGACCTAACGTTTAAAACATTGATTTACCAAAGTAAGGGGAGCTCATCGTGTATTTTATTCCTTATTTCTTTTAAAATGACACTGTCATTTGCATTTCTTTTTCAGATCATGCTAACCTTACAAAAATCGGGCGTCAACATAAGCGAGGCAACTCTTGTTTACTCCAACATCGCCACGTCACTTCCGTGCCTCCTCAACCCTCTTCTTTACAGCCTAATATTGGCGCGATACCGCGAGGGCTACAAAGCCATTTTGGAAAGATGTCGCCGGAAGAAAGGTCCCCAAAAACCTCATCGACTGAGAAGTAAGAACGAAATGTCCACGCTTTATGGTTTATTACTTCCCCTTTCCCATTACTAACGAAAGGGCTTAGCCTCACGCAGACTGGTGATTTCATTATCTCTCTAGATGAATTACTCTGATTTTTATCATCTTCCCCGTGGACCAATTTTCTATTGCTGTTTTTATGACCGCGATATTTCAGTCTCCTTTTTGTCCCCACGGTTTTCTCCATCAATGAGTTTCTCCTGTAATTGGACCTTCGAAATTTGCACAATAATAAGTTGCAAAATAACCTCAAAATATATATAAAAAAAGTGATTTTTAATTGTGCGAAAATCATTATATTAAGATATTGTTATGCATTACGATAATTCTGTTTTGTATGCTCGTTTTGAGGTGTTAGGAAATGAATGGGAAATTTCTCTTATGTTTTTCTTGATTATTGAAATATTGAGAAAGTATCAGCCTTGCACCAATTCCATACTAAAAAGAGCTTGGGGTTCAAAACTCATTGGATTACATAGATCGATACAGTCTAAGAAGCGATGGTCAATGTAAAACGAGGAAAACAATATGAATGGTCACACGCGCGTTTTCTCTAAAAATATTTTTGTCTTTGCTTTTTTTTTTTTTTACTTCTGATTCATTTCTTACACTCTATTTTCTTGGAATGATAAAAATAATCATTATCATTACATTATATTATTTATTATTGATTTGAATACGGTTTCTAATATTGTGAGCAGATACACTGAGCAGATATTGTGCGGCTGTAGAGCCTCCTTTGATAGATTAAAACTCTCCACCCCTCGCCACCGCCCCCACCCCCACCAATCCCCTAGCCCTTTAATCATCCATATTTGCATTTAATGCATGATTCATGACCTGATCGACACTATGAGCGTCCAAGGCGGACATTGGATAGAAATTAAGTGGCGGGGATGTATGAAAGATGTATTAACCCTTTAACGGCGAACATGGATTTTTCTTAGAAAGTAATATCTCACATTCTTTATCTTGTTATATATGCCAGATCTAGTACTCCAAAACTATGAGGACATTAGCAGTGATGCGGTTGAATATTTATTCTATTCAGCGCAAGTCCTTTACCTGTTGCTGTAAAATACGTTGTTGTGTTAGAGTAAAATCGAACTACAAGTGTAAAGGGTTACCGACAGCCTAGGGCTGAAGCCATAACATCAATCTGGAATTGGTATATATTCTATTAAGGTCGAATGATTGGTTGTGTTAAATAAAGATTCTCATCAAATTATGGGCAGTAATATTCACACACACGCTCACGTTAATTACATGTGATTTTGCGTATGTGTGTGTGTGTGTGTTTGTGTATGGAAGAGAGAGAGAAGAGAAGAGAAGAAAAGAGAGAGAGAATGAGAGAGAGAGAGAGAGAGAGAGAGAGAGAGAGAGAGAGTATATCAGTAAGTCTTGCAAGTACGGAGTTGCTTGTATTAGAATGTATGCGTGGGTGAAAGAGACGACTTGAGAGATAGAATAGACAAAGCGATAGAGCGAGAACGAGTGAAAGAGAAAGAGATGGAAAGAACGGACGATATATATATTTATAGTGTGCTTTTTTTTATTGTTGACTCATTTCAGGTTTGAATAACTCGAGATCCATGTAAGATTTCACCAAACGGTTTGTTCCCAGGTTTGCAGAGTTTATTCAAGTTTTGATTGATATAAGGTTTAGCACCGTGCGCCCTTTGGCAGCTGAGTTATGACGTTATCAGTAGAGAAGGGTAATTATGACATAAATGGTAATTTATTTTGGCTTTGTCCGACATGATTCTCGAACCTTGACAGATAACTCACTGAAAACAATGTCTTCTCATATGAAGCAACCTTTTACGTGTCTGGGAATGTACACAAACGCAATGTTCGACATTGGAGGAAAGAAAAATCCAGAAAATCCAGATGAAGTTATCAAGTGTCTAACCAAAAGTCAATGTCTGGTGTGAACTGACCAGGAAAAGAGCGGTCGGCCCTTTCCTTTTTGACGACATGATAGCGATAGCAGCAAACTCTCCGGCTATGTTAGAATCATACGGGAACCCTCAATTTGATTATCTTTAACATATTTTCCCAACAGGTTGGAGCTTCCCCTCAGTGGAGTTTAAATGTGAGAGAACTTTTAAATGAACAGTTCACAAACCGATGGATCGGTTGGGATGGTCCATTCTCCTGGCCTCCAAGATCACCTGATCTAACCTCACTTGACCTTTTTATAGGGATATGTGAAGAGCAGAGTGTTTAGAACCCTCGTAAGAACATGCGTTACCTGAAGACAAAAATATGAGAAGCCGTTCGCTCTGTCACACTACTCATGCTACACAAGACGTGGGACGAACAAGAGATACGCTTGCGGCTTATCATTCAAAATGATGGTGGTCACGTTGAGCTTTTAACCGGACGATTGCGCAAACACACGTTCACAAGATATCAGAAGAAAAAAAAAACTTTAATAAATTTGGACAGTTGTTCTTGGGTTATTACAAACTGAAATGTGTCAATGATTAAAAACAAACACATTATAAATTACGATTTCTGTCAAAATTACCCTTTTCTACCGATAAGGTCATAGATCAGCTACTAAAGAGCGCACAGTGTTAAAACTTCTATCAATCAAAACTTAAATGAATTCTGCACCGATGACAAAAAAAAAGTTTCATGAAACCGTATATAGCTTTGGAGCTATTCAAACCTGTAATGTGTCAATAATGAAAGAAAAAACACATTGCATATCCCCGGTTTGAGAGGTTTTGCCAAGATGAAAGTCGTCCAAAAGGATTGATATTTGAAACACGAGTTTTCTGGCCAAATTATTAAATACGAGTTTTTTTTCCAGAATACAGCAGCTATCTAACTGTTTCATTGTGCTTCGAACCAGCAATTAGACGTCTAGATGGTATTTCCTATTGGAGATGTTTGTCAAATCCGGAAAACCCTTTAGTTTAACGCAGCGTTGTTTTTCACCTCATATTGTCCCGCACCATAACAGACTGCATCTTATCATATGTGTTGAATAAGCTGTTTCAACGTCATAAGAAGAAGAATATAATAGAGCACTACTTTGGAGATCTTTAACTGCTAAAGCTTATTTTCTGAAACATTAAAGCATTGCAGTAGTTCTCATTTCCCGTTCGTTTTTTTTTATCTTCTTTCAGACGTCCAGTATTGCTGTGACCGCGACTCGACCACAGATGCAGACATTGTTTCCTCAATGGATGGCCACCACCGATGCGCCCACGGACGCCCGAACCCGACCTTTGATTCGTGCAGCTTTGACGAAGACATCATGGAAGAAGAAGAAGAAGAAGAAGAGGAGGAGGAGGAGGAGAACAATGATGATATCTCTGAAGACTTTGACCAATACTTCAATTCCAAAGAAGCCAAATATACATCGTGTAACGCGAAACTATCTGAGAAAACTCCTTTGCAAACATCAAATTCCGCAACAAAACACGCAAAGTTATCCGATCCCAGAGGATATCTAAACAAAAAACAATGGACTTTTCCAACGAGCCAATCAAATGAGGATGAAAAATTTTTATTAGCCAATGAAACAGTGGTAAAACAAGAAAATGAAACAAGCTTTTAGGTTTCCGAGTGTTTTTGATTGTCAATACAGAAATGAATTTGTTGCCAATCAAATAAATGTCAAACATGTTTGCATTTCTCAAATTTTTTGTATCCAACGAAATAATTGCCAAAGAGAAATTCAAGCAATTTTTTACATTCTTGTTTTGTTTATTTTGTTTGAGACTTTTGAATGAAATAATTTAGTTTGACAAATCAAATATATTTAAAGCTGGGAAATATTCAACACAGTCCAATTATTGTCATGAAAGAAATTGAAAAAGGATGATCTTCGTTATTTGTAAAATGTTTGTTTATCATGTCAACAAATGTCATTATTGTGAAATAAAATAGACATTTTGTATTGTCAAGAGAATTATCTAACGTCTTGTTATTATTGACAAATAAAACAGTCATTTTGTATTTGCGAAATACGAGCCACAAATATAAAAGTATAAAATGTAAGAGTATTGTTTTTGCCGTTTAGATGAATTCCTTTGGAGGGAATCAAGTCTTGAATCGCCATGCATTGGATCCACAAAGGGAAGAATGATACGGATAATGAAGACCCTGAACAACTTGGAGGAATATATATGTATATGTAGAGAGAGAGAGAGAGAGAGAGAGAGAGAGAGAGAGAGAGAGAGAGAGAGAGAGAGAGAGAGAGAGAGAGAGATAGGGAGAGCGCATTCTATGATTCATCTTGATCAGCGCGTTTTAAATGCTTCGCGATGCTTCCTCTGTCTCTAAGATGGCCATTTTCCACTTTCATTTCAAACAGTACAAATCGACGCTTGTGCCTACAGTTATTCACACCTGAGTTGATTAGAATAAATTGTGCAAAGTGTCTTATCCAGCCTAGAACACAGAGTTTGGGTCAGAAGTAATAATTTTTGTGGTAATTTTCATTCATCTGTTCATGAAACACGCTCAACATAGCTTGATTTTTGTTACAAACTGTGGCATCTTGCGGTTGAGTCACCTTGTCGAGATCAAAGACCTTTTAAGATGTGCGCTCTAAAATGGGGCCATTATGGCGTCTTATGGAAGATGCCAGACGGAAGAGTCCATAGTATAAAATTACTAATGAATTTTCATTGATTCTGTCAAGTTAAATCACAATACAGAGATTTTTTTGAAATGTCAACAAAACAAGCAACAATATAAGTCATGGAAATAATGAATTCAAGATTAATAATCGTATTAATAACGATGCCCACCTTCTGAGATGAATTCATCAACAACTATGGGCTGATTTTGTAGCTAAAAAAATTCAAAGGAATTAATAAAATAATCTTGACATCTTTTCTTCGCCCCCCCCCCTTCCGACATAAAAACAAAAACAAAATCAAAAACAAATAAAAAAATCAATGAATAAATAAAAGACAACAAAACACTCGAAACAAGAGACAGGTATTCCTTTTGCAGGCTAAAAATAGTATGATTTTAGCACCAGGAGCCCTTCATTACTTTTGATTTTTTTTGTTTATTCAAGACTACTTTGAAGTGAGTTTTTAAAAAGTTTTTCTTTTCTTGTCTTTTTTTTTGGATTTGTTCGGCACGCGTCGCCTTGCCAAGAACTGTCTTCCCCGTCTTTGCACTAACAAGACACGCAATCCCCCATACGGCGACTTATCAGGGGAGGTAAGTTGGATTTTAGAGTGCATGTGTCTAAGAGGATGAGGCATATGAAGTTGGCTTATTGATTTTAACACGCAAGGCAGTAATCTGCTCCACATTGGCAAATCACCTTTTAAAAATTTTGGCCGGAAATTTTTACTTCGTTTATCAGTGTATCAAAACGACTCCAACTTGTCAAAAAGCCTCAAATCGAATACTTCTTTAAAAACGTGAGAGTGACTTTTTCTAAGTCTCAGGTTTAAGAAATTTTAACAAGCCGGGGGTCATTTTAATATAAAATATGATATAAAATAAAACGTTTTCTGTTTAAAATATAAAGAGCTGCTTTGTCCGCGTCGGGAGTAATGCTCTTCGTCCACCAATTACACGTTGCTGGGGTGAGGCGGTGGGGGTTGTTAACCCACTGCCGGCGAGAATAGATCGCTTTCATGTCAGAATTTTCCCCATTATTTAATCGCTTATAATTACGAACAGAACAGTTTTCATGAAGAAAGCAGTAACGTGATTGGTGTCATTAGAAGTTGTTACTCTGCTCTTTTTAAATTTTGAAAAATTCAATACTTCAGATTAGACGATAAACGAATATTGGATGTAAAAGGTTAATATCTAATTCGTTACGGAACAACTACTCCACAAAATTTTCAATTTTGGATCATGCATAATGTAACTAATTGTGGACAGGGAAACGTCTCAGACGATTTACGTAACAATATCGACTCACACGCAATCGGATTTGGTTCCAATTTTTAACCTTGTAGTCAGTTGTTTTTTTTTCTGGTTATAGCATGCTTGAGTTGAGAATAGATAACTCATTGCTTAAAAAGCTTGCTTGCCAATTAATTTTCGCGGTGGATATGTGTTGACTTCTTAGCCTGAAGAAGTTACGAAAACTGTAATAACTGTGAAGGTGAACTCTATCTTGGTATAATATTTGGAATAGATTAGGGCTATTCGTGGGAATCAATGAGAGAGAACGCTAGTGGATATAACAGGATGGTTAGCAGCACCCCTCATTGCTAAAACAGTCGGGCGTTGGATAAACAACTATTTGGACGACAGACAAATCAGTCGTGACACAAACCGCCCTTCGAGTCCCCATAGTCCAGATTTGAATCAACTTGACATTCATCTATGGGGATCTTTTAAAAACTTATAAACTTGAGCTTTTGTATAGCGCAATATCTACTGAACGTGCTCAAAGCGCTTTACAAAGGGATCCCTAGCTAACAGTAACGTTTAACATGAAGGACGATAC
The DNA here is from genome assembly GCF_034508935.2 of Berghia stephanieae. NCBI lineage: Eukaryota > Metazoa > Mollusca > Gastropoda > Nudibranchia > Aeolidiidae > Berghia > Berghia stephanieae. The sequence continues at coordinate 32,920,635 of NC_088361.1, forward strand.
ATGACGCTGGTTAGGCGATATTACAATTTTTTTCCGACAGGGACAACGCTGTTAAGGGCCAATTATTCATTTGACACCCGAGTACCGTGAGAGAATATGATTAACGAGCTTTTTCCAAGGATTCAACAATGCACCGCTCAAAGCGGGACTCGGACCCAAGACCTTCTGAAACGAAGGCGAGTAACAGACCACTAGACCACATAGCCGCACATAGCCATACTCTAAGAAAAAACACGTATTTAAAAATGTGGCCAGAAAACTTGTCCTTCAAATAGAAGTCCCAGGTCTGAGAGTATTTACCAAGATGAGAGTCATTTAAATGGGTCGATATTTGAAGGACGAGTACTCTGGTCAAATTTTTAAATACATGTTTTCCAGAGTACGGCAGTTAACTGGTTAAGGAAAAGCTGTGTGGTAGAACTTTCAATGATATTCAAGACGTTAAGGGGGCAATTATTAAGGGTGTGGGGGAGATTCTCTGAGAACATTGTCAACACGTCAGTGATAAATCTTCAGTGCGTGTTAAAATTACATTTCTAGAAAAGGGACGAATATGGAACATGTGCTATATAATCCATTAACTACTTGAGTCATTGTGATGTAATTTATGTAAAATAGAAACGGTTTCTCGATTTATTTGTAAAACATTGTGTTTTTATCTTAATAATATAACAAAGCGATATCTAGACGTTTGTTTGGATGTCACTGTTTTTGGGTTAGTTGATAGATAGTACATAATTTGAAACCACCTTTTTAAAAAAAATTGTGGATTGCGTCGATTGTAGTGCTTCTCTTTCGCGGCCAGACGGAGGATGCGTTACCTGTCAGGTCTCGGGTTCAACTCTCATCACCGCTAAAATTCTTCTTCTTCTTCCTCTTCTTCTTCTTCTTCTTCTTCTTCTTCTTCTTCTTCTTCTTCTTCTTCTTCTTCTTCTTCTTCTTCTTCTTCTTCTACCATCATCATCACTATTATTATTATTATTATTATTATTAATATTATCATCATTATTGTTGTTGCTGTTATCGATGATGGTATAATTTATTCAGAGAGAAATTATAGTTATTGGCCAGCGGCCAAGAAAGGCCTAAATAAACTCTTGAACCTGAACTTGCTTTATATTATTGTCGTTTCTCACTTGTCTACTCACTTCGTTTCTTGTTATTATTCTTTGACTCTGCTTTTTCCACGCAATGATGTTTGGACAGCTGATTTCTGATATTATTGGATCTGGCAAAGAGTATTCCACTCAGCTTTTTTGACTAAGTATTCGTATAACGCTGGAGCATGTAGAACTTAAGAAACTATATAGAGCAATACCCACTAAACGTGCCCAAGGCGCTTTACCAGAGGTCTCTAGTCAAAAGCAACACTCAACATGTAGGACGAGGCATGACGCCTATTACTATCTTTTCAAGACAGAGACAATGCCAATAACGACCAGGTACTCATTTTACACCCGAGTACGGTGAGAGAATTGAGTAAAGAGCCTTTTCCAAGGACTCAACTATGCGTCCCTCGAAGCAAGACTCAAACCCTGGACTGTCCAGTCCAAAGACGTGTCATACAAGAAGTCCACATTGACGAACATTTAAGTGTAGTAATGTTATGAATAATTTACAGTACAACGAAAAATTCTCAATGCCATCCACCATGACTTTACGCAAAAAAGCAGTGTATTACAGCCGATAACAACCATTAATGAATTGTTTCAATGCCAAAGGCCATATTGACTCGACTCAATAATTCTAGATTTCTCTAAATCTTTCAACAAAGTAGGCAATAACTGACTTTTCATTAAACTTATAACGTATGGGACTCACTAGATTCGATTAATCATAGGACCCACGAGTAATGGTAAACTGAACAGAGTTAAATAGAACACGGTAAAATAGGTGTAAGTTAGGGCTCAATATTAGGAGCATTTCATGTTCAAATTTACATTCACCAGTCAATTGCCGTGCTCCGGAAAGATGCGTATCTAAAACACAATTCTTTTAATACGCCTGGTTAATGATGGTATTAATAGGCAATAGAATTTAATAGTCTGATGTCACGTCCGCCCAGCAACGAGCAGCCTGATACAAAGATAATCGATACTTTTATTCTTCATTATGGCTAGAAATTTTTCACAAGTCGTGTGATCAGAATGTATAAAAGTCAAAACATGATCAGATTTATAATTTTTTCTCCTCAGGATACACTTTTATGCCCGTCGGAGAAGCATTTCATAATGGCGTCCGCCATTGTTCCGATAGTTTAGAACCCGTTTCTAAGTTACTATGCGGCATTACGAGGGAAGTGACATCACGACTGCTGGACCATATTTACCCCATTTACAAGGCTGACATTTTCGGAAATAATAGCCAATTAAATATAAACTGAGGACGCTAAGAAAAGTTTTAAGAAAGACTTTAATGTTTTGAAGCAATGGGAAAAAATAAATTAAAATTGGATTTTCATTGAGAAAAAAATGTCAGGGTTTGAAAATGTCACATAAAGTTAAGCCAATAAAATCAAATTTAATAATTCACGACAAAAATCTTTAAGAAACTAAACATGCAAAATACAAATTCAATGTAAAACGTCGATGGACAGGACAAAATAAAAAGTTACGGGTAGGTACATAAGATGACAAATTTCGTCTTACGATTTCTTAAATGTAATACATCAAGCTGAAAAATAATAAACCTTAGTAAAATCAAAAATTGGGCTATGGTTATTCAGTTTGAGATGTACATAATAAAAATTAAATAAAAAAAACAAAAACAAAAAAGGTACACCGATGGTATACAATACTAATAACTACCCATCCTTTGGTGATACAACAGATGCACCATGAAACAAATAGGTTTTCCTCTTGGAAACCTCATCATGAAGTAAGGTTAGGCGTTTATGGTTAGATAAAAATCGGTGAATAAGGATTAGAGCTAAAAAACCCATAGACTCCCTTGGGCTGTTGAGAAAATTACAAAGCATTAAAATGCTCAAATCAACTAGTATAAAAAGTGACAAATACAAAGTAAAATGTAAAATAACTACATTATTAGCATTTTATCATTTTCAAAACCATAGAGGCAATAGATTAGACCTCCTTTTCCCCCAGAATACGATATGTGTGTATTGAAACCGAATACCCAAGTACATCAATCGATCTCTTAGAAATGAGCTCGTGGAAACCGCTTAAGAGACAAAATCAATATGCTACGCGAGTACACTTCGTAAATACGACAACAAACTTGGCAACAAATACATAAATACATTGATTTCATTGTAGCAACATTCCCGTTCTAAGTAACATCCCCACAACAATGCAGAACAAAAAAACCCCAACATAAACAATAACTTTTTAAAGTGAAATCAAACTTACAAAAACAAAACATCCCCCCTATAAAAACAAAAACAAATAAGAAGCAAAAAAATAAAAAAATAAAAAATAAATAAAAAATAAAAAAAACAACAAACAACGAAACAAAAAGAAACACAACAAAAACACCACCAAAAACATAAAATAAAAACAACTAAAAATATAACTAAAAAAAAGACTACACAAAAAAAAAAACCCAAAACAACAACAACAACAACAAAAAACAAACAAAAAACAAAAACAAAAACAAAACTAAACCAAACCAAACCAAAATATAAAAAAAATAATTAGACCCAAAAAATGAATACAAAGCAGAACTCACAATCAAATCTTGAAGGACTTCCGATAACTTGGTAGAGCAATTCTTCCAAAACAAAAGGACTGGGGGACTGGAAGCTCTTTCTGACTTCTCTGCCCACACAACTATTATAAGGTAGCCTCGGGAAATGGGGGGGGGGGGGGGGGGGGGGGGGGGTAGATATGATATAAGGTACTTTCCAAAGAGTAGTAACAAGGATGTGTGATGTCCTTTTATGGCTATAAGAATTAGGAATAAACTCCGGTTCCATGTTTTTAATTCTCCGAAGGACTACTTTTTTTTACTGTCCTCATGGATCCTTGATCACATATTATTATAGAGGTTTGATGATGCTGGCTGTGACGTTAATACCACAAATATATAAATAAATGAATAAATATATACATTAATGAATAAACGAAGATAAATAATGATTAAATAACTAAGTTCTTAAATAAATGAATAAATATATCAATAAATATATAACAAAGAAATATCTTTTACAAAGCCAATATAATAATAGCAATAATGATAAACTTTATTTATATATGCAATATGCAATATTCCTCTTGGAATATTTAGCGAGCCATAGAGCAGTAATGAAAGAATTGAACGAGACAGAATATTACAAGAAATGAAAATAAATCTATATCAAACCCTAATACGACAATAATGTTACTTCAATCGGTAGATTAATTTAACCCCAAGGGTGTCAAACGTCTGAAACACGAGATATTGAGTCTAACAGTTTGTATTTATATTTGTTGTACAATATTATATAATTAAAAAAAAAGATTTTCTATTTGATTTATATATATATATATATATATATATATATATATATATATATATATATATTAGCAACGACTATCCCGCACAAATCTTTGGGCCTCTTTTTCGCTCACGAAGTGCCCGAATTCGCGTCAAAATATGGGACGAAGACGTTTCGTATATGCTATTTAAAAAAATAATTACGACGCTGTTTATCGATGAATATGACTGAAAGTTGGCACACAGTTAGAAAAAAGGTGATTTTAGATTATGTCAAGCGACAAAATTCGAGCGATTACCAGAAGACCGTTAAAAATAGATTTTTACTCTTTGGAGTAAAATATTTCTAAAACTACCGGACGTGGAGGTTTTGTCGCTGACAAGGTAATCCATGAACATTTCTTCTTTTTGGTTGTAAAATTTCATATGAATATGACGAGTACTTTTCCCGTATTTTACAAAATACCATCCTAATTTGCTCTTCAAGTTTCAATCTTTTAATCCACTTATTACGCAAGATACAACCAAAGGTCGAAAAAAAAAATGCCGAAAAAGCGTCCCATATTATCGCGTTTTTCTTCCTCTTTGAGGGTCATCCAAATAAATGACACCTTTAAAACTGTATAACTTGTTTATTTATGAATGGATTTTCAAAATTCAAAAACATTTTTACTCAGCGGAGATAGGGCTTGGATTTTAGCCAAAAATTTTCCTCAAAAAGAGAAAAATCTTTTTCATAGTCATTGCTATAATATATATATATATATATATATATATATATATATATATATATATATATATATATATACACACACACACACACACATATATATATATCAAAAATATCACTATAATATATAAATGTTGGAGGGGAATTAGCTGGTTTCACGTAGAGCGCTCAACAGTTTCTTGGGGCGAATTATTTATTTAGTACCAGGTGAGAATATATATATATATATATATATATATATATATATATATATATATATATATATATATATACATATATATTAAATGTATATATATATATATATGTATATATATGATTGTGAGTGCATATATATATATATTTGTACATCGGTGTATATGTGTGTTTATATACGTGTGTGTATTATGTATATGTGTGTATGTGTGTGTGTGGTATGAAAAATCGTATATATCCATTAGAGCTATTTTGAAGACAACAAAGTGCTTCAAATTCAATTCTTAGTCTTGAAAAATGGTGTATGAAAGCCCAGCAAAATGTGGCTTTTGTCGCTCGGGGCCAGAAACAAGCTCTTAGTTGTGAGTAAATTAAATAATCCCTATTATAAGCCTGAATGATTCGGTCGGTTTATTTGAAGAAGAAGCCTGTTCAATGTTAAAATATCACCCACAAAATTCGTTCTCCGACCTTGCCAAATTGAATTGGTTTAAAATAAAAATATTCCACTTGATGATATGACCAACACAAATAGAGTTTTTTTAATCATAAGAAAATGACTTGAAATGTTATTTGGTGTCTTATCCACTAAATCATGTGCTCATAGCGCTTTACAAAGGGGCCCAAAACAAAAGTGCATCACGGGAAATAGCGCCTGTCATTACAGTTTTCTTCCGACAGAGATAAACCAGCTTGGTACTCATTTTACACCTGGGTATAGTGAGAAAATGTGAATAATTATCCATTTTTATGGTTGATATCGCGTCAACCCCATGGCGGGGTTCGAACTCGGGATCTGAAGCCGAATGCCTTAATACTTGACTCTTAAGTTAGGGATAAATAAATCCCATGGTCCTCCAGCTTCAATCAGGTATTATGTTTGAATTTGACAATAAGAATTAAAGATGAAATAAAGATAAATAAAGAACATTTATACACCCATGTCCATTGATTCTTAATGCGCTCACAATACTGTTTCAGTTTCTTTTGTAATAACACTTCACAGCAGACGGCATGTCTCGATCTGTATGTAAAGCGCTTTGAGTACAAAGTAAGATTTTTGAAGGACAAGTTTTCTGGCCAGGTTTTCAAGTACTCGTTTTACTAGATCGGCAGATTTACTGGTTTCAGAAGATAAATAAAAAAACAATAAAAGACAAACATGAATACACTTCAAATTTACTTTCTGGCATCTGCTCTTCTCTGACCAACTATCAGACTGAGAGGAAGGAACACATTTAACAAGTAAAAAAAAACCTTCTGCCATATTTGATTTTCACTACCTAAAAAAAAAAAAAAAGAAAAAATAAAGAAAATGAACATAATCAAATTTCGGACAAATTTTGGAAATTTTTTAACACGGTTGAGTGATAATCAAGCTTATCTAGTTTTTCCATCCCAACGAGTAGTTCTAGCCTCGAGATTTTTGTTGGCAAATATTCATTTTGTAACAAGTGTCGCATCATTTAGCAAAACACGCCTGGAGCTTCAAAGATGATTAGAATCTCATTTTGAAATAAACAGTTTAACTTTATCATCTCAAAAAACAAAAAACAAAAAAACAAAAACAAAAACAAAACTGGATCAAAATTAAGGCTGGAGATCGAGAAAGAGAACTATGGCAAAGGCTAATAACTATCTGGGAAATTTATACATTATTGCATTTAAGAAACGCGTGTGTTATAAGATTGTTATAAGTAAATTATATATTGGCATCATCGAAAGATCTGGACATTTATAAATGTACAGCACACATACACACACACATACACACACACACACACACACACATATATATATATATATATATATATATATATATATATATATATATATATATATATATATATATATAAATAAAGTCACTCACATATTTTTGGCCGAGACAGAAACATTTGTCTCGGCCACTAATATGTGAGTGACTTTATTTGTATTTTATATTAACTCTAACCAACATTATCGAGCACTCTCGTACCTACAAGTACCCACCAACACTCATATATATATATATATATATAATATATATATATATATATATATATATATATATATATATATAGGGACTGATAGAGAGCTTTCAACGTACAGATATGAAAAACAGCGGAAGCTTTTCTGTCTGTTTGTTGAACGTCTGTTGATTTTTATTTTTCAATTTGTTGGGGGTTTTTTTGTTTGATTTTTTTTTGGGTGGCCTATTGTGAGCACGTAATACACAATAATAATAATAATAATAATAATAATAATAATAATAATAATAATAATAATAATAATAATAATAATAATAATAATAATAATAATAATCATCATCATCATCATCATCATAATAATGATAATGATAATGATAATAATAATAGTAATAATATAATAATAATAATAATAATAATAATAATAATAATAATAATAATGATAATAATAATAATAATAATAATAATAATAATAATAATAATAATAATAATAATAATAATAATAATAATAATAATAATAATAATAATAATTTTCCTCTCCTTTATAGTCATTTGTCAAGTAGCTTTTTCAGTTTTGTAAGTTCTATCCCAAAATTCAGTACATTAGGGAGTGTGGGATAGAGTGGGTGGGGGTATAAGGGAAAGGGGTAGACTATTGAGTACAAGTTCAATTCATTTCAAACTCCCAGAGTTCTTCCCACTACTTCTTCATATGAACTTGAATGAAATATTCCATCATCCTCTGAAAAAAATGTCCATGAATATATATCGATGGTTGGAGGATCAAACCTATGATGTTCCGATTTTCATGATCGGCGGATCAAAACTCTGAAGTCTACATACGAGCTTTAAGCAGCACGTTTTATTTAATTTCGGGCGGATAAGACTTCTGATATAATGTAGACCAGAGTTTTGATCCGCTGATCGTGAACATCAAGACTTCAGAGGTTTGATCCGCTGATCGTGAACATCGAGACTTCAGAGGTTTGATCCGCTGAGCAAACAATTCTCTGTATGTCTCAATCCAAATTAGTCCCCGAAAGCTTTGAACTACCACATTGATATGCTGTTTATTAACAAAATACAAAATAAAATTTAAAAAACAAACAAACAAACAAAAAAAAACAAACAACAAACAAACAAAAAAACCCCCAAAAGAAACAAAACAGTATAAAACACATAAAAAAACAACAACAAACAAACAACAACAACAACCCCCCCCCCCCCCCCGCCCCTACACCGTTGTGTTTTCCAATTTGATAAGAAATTTATTTAATGACATATCAATCGATTAAACTCAACCCCAACATGTAGACAAAGAAAAACATGCAATTCAGATTTTTTGAACAATCATGTTTAAGGATGTACGTAATAGTACAGTAAAAGTTTCCTGGATACAAGGTTTAAAAAAAAAAGCTTTTGTAATTCCATTAACATGTCTAGCCTTTTCTTGTTACGTGGTAGGAAATTACATAATCAAATTCAAAAATATATTTAACTTATTGTTGTTCATTAGAGTAGAAGGCGCTATTTATAAAACTATAAAACTGAATAAATCAAAGATTTCAAGTGATAGGCTAAGATATAGAATGAGAAGGGTTATCAAAGAAGGAACGAAATTGACATCACTGAGATATTTATTATTGTTTTTAGACAATCTTTGTTATGAGTAGTTCTCACTAAATTCTATCAATCAGACTATAGATAGTATGCGCTTGGCTATGGAGTTCACAACATTGCCATCCGGAAGTATAATGGACCAACACACAAAAATTTGTGTAACCATGATCGTTTATGGTCAGGTTAATACAGTTTAGTGAGAATTACTCATAAACACGGATGGCAAAACACAATAACAAAGATCTGAGTGACGTCAACTTCGAACTATAAACTTTTGAAGTTACACATAATTTTGTGTGTTGGCACGTTATATCCGTGTGTGAATGTTATGAGTATTTTTTAGCTAAACGCATAACATCAATAGAGAAAGAAGTAGACAGACAGCAATGCGCGTTCGCGCGTTCGCTTGTGTGTGTATGAGTGTGCGCGTGCGTCTGTTTTGTGTGTTGTGTGTGTGTGTGTGTGGGGGGGGGGGGGCGTCTAAAACAAATATAACGGAAAGTTTATTCATATTTGCTTTCATCAGCCGTTGATATAGACATCAATGAGACTCGTACGAAAATGGATAAAGAAGTCCGCACAAGTAATAAAAGGAAACCGCTCCCAATGTAGTCAGACTTGAGAGTGACGAATTGACCCACATCCCATTATTCTTAGTGGCCGCGGTCTCCGAAAATTAGTCCTTATCTTCGAATTATTGCTCTTATTAGCGGGCTATTTTTATTTCTCTCCTTTCTGGATTGGTAGAATGGGGTCCTGGGTTTATTTAACTGACTGCTCTCGGAGATATAATAGTAGTATTGCGGATCCTTTGCTTGGAATGAAAAGAATATAAAGATGGTATGACTTGTGAAAATTCGTATTTATCGAAGCACACTGTGATGGGTATTCTATAATTATATATTAATATAAGTATATGTATATATATATATATATATATATATATATATATATATATATATATATATATATTTATATCTATATACAATATATATATATATATATATATATATATATATATATATATATATATTACATCATATATATATATTACATTATATATATATATAATGTAATATATATATATATATATATATATATATATATATTACATTTTATATATATATATATATATATATTATATATATTACATTATATATATATATATATATATATATATATATATATATATATATATATATATATATATATATATATATTGGGTCAAAAGAGACTGTCAATTGAGACGATATTGACAATATATATTAAACAAATATTTGACAAGATCTCAGAGACCAAACAATATTTGTGTTTGTTCGCATTTCAGTATTTTTCTCAATAATCAACAATCCCGTGTTAAATCTTCCTTGCTTTGGTTCTAAATGCCTTATTCAGCAAATGTATATTTCATAATGGTCTGAGCTTCTAATTGCATAATGCAATCTGCGTAAAGATTCTTATCCTGAAAACACGTTTGAGCTCTTTTGATCTTAATTTTATGAGACCGGCAATTGATTAAAATGCGATGGCCATTCATAAAAATAGAGTTGAGAACCGTAAGCGAGGAAGAAGTGACGTCACGACCATCGTTCCCATTTCTAAAAAATATGAATGTTTAACTTTCGTGTTTGCATCCATATGAATAACTATAGTTTGGAAGATGGACACTAATTGCCCCCCCCCCCCCCCCCCCCTTTCCCCTGGGTATAAAGTTGCGATGTCTTTGTTCCAAAACCTCATTAACGATTATTTAGTGCCCGATGTTCCAATTTGAGGAAATTAAAAATGTTATGCGCCTTGCTCATGGTGTTTACCATGGGTATGCGCGATATGAATGCGACATTTTTTAATTTATCTATTTTGGTCTTTACCACAACGGTGGTGATTGTGAAGTCATTGTATTACCGAATGATTTGTGTCTCCTTAAACGTAATTCTTGTGGGCCTTTCCTTTGAATTAAAAAAAATAATTAAACTATCAATATCTGTGATGTACTATGAAGACTGGCAGGCTTTTGAAGATACAGTGGTCCATTGACAAAATGCATTTTAACAATTTCGCCAGAGAACTCCAACTCATATATATATATATATATATATATATATATATATATATATATATATATATATATATATATATATATATATATATATATATAAACGAAACAAGAAAAACCCAAGCAGACAAAAAACAAAAAAACAAAACAAAAACAAAAACAAAAACAACAAAAAGCAAAGACAAAACAACAACCCCCCCCCCCCTCCATATAAATCAAACAAACAAAATTAAAAAGAACTTAGATTTTTAGAGTTTTTGACAAATTGAGATTCATCTTAATCTACGACTATTTGAAGTAAAACATTTCGTCGCCAAAATGGCAAAAATTAATTTGCCAGACATAGGGACACTCGATAAGGAACTGGCTATAAAAATGAGTATAAATGGTAGGTCGGTGTGATCGTGACTGTAAATTGAACAGAGGACTCGCGTCAACTCACGTCAATAAAGTGGAAAATGAAATAAACACGAGAGGACCTGGGGAGCGTGAACTATTTCAACGTCTGGCTAAATGTACTCAAAGCTAGCGAATAACCTCTTTACTATCCCCCCCCCCCCAACCTCTCCCTCTACTTTAAAAAGTACGACACAAAATCGCAAAATGACTTGTCGAGTTGTTCGGTGAAAAAGACACTTTCATTTGATACAAGTAGTAGTCACGAATATTCTAATCTAAAGTGTAAAGATAGTCTGGTGTATGTTATTATCAGCTTAATAGCAATGATGTTTTACATTCTGTATATTTATTTATAGTTTTCTATTCCGGTCCGTGTAGAGACGTATATACGTATATACGTATATATATATATATTATATATATATATATATATATATATATTATATATATATATAGACTGAAATAGGCTGAAAGGTATAATAAAGTTCAACAACATGCGTAAAATCTTTAAAACATTTGAGGCAATCGAAATGAAAATAGAAATGGTCAAGTCTTCAATCAGGATAATGGTGGTTTATAATTAGCCAAGTACATCTAATGTTGATTTTATCATCACTGAACTCGACGACCTAACAATGACATATTTTATACCGATACCAAACACAAAATTAGTAAGTCTTGGAGATTTTAATGTACATTTCGACACAGAAAATTCAACTGCAAAAATTATTTTTAAAATGTTTGATGACCAGACTATGACCCAAAATGTAAAATAAAAAACACATCGATCTGATCACACCATCGACTGGATTGTGACATAAAAAACTTCAATATCTTCTTTGACAGTCCTCGATAAGTGTTTTTCTGACCATCATCATCTATTCTTTGACATGAACGAACAGTTTATTAAAAAAGCAGTACCGATCTCTTTAAGAAATATGAAGAAAATAGACAAAGTAGATTTTCGGAATGACAGATACGACGCCTGTTATGCGATGTTACAATTTTTTTCCCGACAGAGACAACGCTGTTAACGACCATGTAGGTACTCATTATACACCTGAGTACGGTGATAGAATGTGAGAAAAGAGCCTTTTTCAAGGAGTCAACTATGCGCCGAGCGAGCCTCGAACCCAGGATCTTCCAATCCGAAAGCGAGTGTCTACCACAAGACCACATAGCCGCACAATAATATGAAGTTTTGACAATAAATTCAATTTGTAGAACTTTCAACCACCCAGACATATTACCCTTTTGAGACGATGGGTCACAAATATAAATATTTTCTCAATTCTTTTTCTAGTAAATTTCCAGGCCGATAATTTATTGTCGTCATTAATATAAGTGCATGCTCCATCCACTTTACTGATGTCATGGCAACCTCCATGGCTCTCAAGGGACGCCTGAGGAACGCCAGTCAAGCATTTTATTGTGTTTTATACTTATAGGCGATACTATCAATAAAACATAATTTAGCCCTTGTGTACTTTTATTGATATCGATTACTTGTGAATAAAATGTCTTGTAATCGTTACTGACGTTATTCGTTCGTACTCTGACAAAACAATCATTATTTGTTCCCTTTATTTTGGTCAGAAAATGTTAATTTTATATATCATTCGAATAAAATTACCTTATTATGTAAAAAAGAGACTTCTTTGAAGTCTTTGTTAAGATTTTTTGACGTATTGAGTATCATTTTAATCTGTGGATATTTGACCAAAAGGTTTTCTTGTCAAAATGAAAATAATCGTGATTTGTAGGAATACAGTATCGACTCGTAGTATTGTGTCGTGAGCACTTAGTGGAATGTGTGTATTATCTCATATAGTATCGAGTTATTCCTCGTATACAACAATGTCTGTGATGTCTCTGAATTATTTCAGCCATTTATATGTTGATTTATTATAAAGATAATGATAGTGATAATAAATACTGATTATATATTATATCGCCCTTAGCTGAGATCACAGGACGCTCTTCATGGCCAATTTACAAATCAATTTGACTCTCTCTCTCTCTCTCTCTCTCTCTCTCTCTCTCTCACACACACACACATACCCACACGCACATAAACTCACATATTCATTTTCTCAAACCCCATCACACACAAACACAGACACACACTTTTCCTCCCCCCCCTTCTCTCTCTCTCTCTCTCTCTCTCTCTCTCTCTCTCTTTCTCTCTCTCTCTCTCTCTCCCCCTCCCTCCAATCTTTCGCGGCTATATTGTGGTTTAGTGGCATGACACTCGTCTTCGGATCGGTAGGTCCTGGGTTCGATTTCCGCTCTGAACGCGCATAGCTAAGTCCTTGGAAAAAGGCTCTTTACTCACATTCTCTCACCATACTCAAGTGTAAAAAGAGTGTCTGGCCGTTAACAGCATTGTTTCTGTCCTCAAAAAATGTTAAATCGCCTAAAAAGGCTCATGTCTTGTCCTACATATTAAATGTTGTTGGCTAGGGACCCCTTGACAAACGCTTTGAGCACGATATAGATATATAACTGAGGACACACAGAGGGAGGGAGAGAGAGAGAGAGAGAGAGAGAGAGAGAGAGAGAGAGAGAGAGAGAGAGAGAGAGAGAGAGAGAGAGAGAGAGAGAAAGGCAACAAACAGAAAGAAAGAAAGAGAGATACATTGACAGATAGGTGGTTAGATAGGAAGAGAGCAGATATGTCCAGAGCGATAGAAAAATAGCTATAAATAGTGAGAGACCAGGCAAATAAAATGACTTACGAATTATTACAGAAATACTTATAAATTGTGTTGTAATCAGCAGTTAGTTTTAAGTGTCGTGGCCATTTATCTTTGCTCTTATCATTATTTTGTTTTTATCAATAATTTTATTTAACATAATTGCAAGTCGAGAATATTTGTGATTGTCAAGTTAATTAGCTACAGCGATGCCATATTGTCTTCAAAAAAGTTGACATCGTTTACTTATGTAAATATAGGACATTAATGCTTAGTAATAAACAAATGGGAGACAGCAGATCTAAATTTGTTTTGCCGAAACTAGAATAAAACGTTTGGCTTAAAATTAATATAATTGGCAACAAGACTCCATACGTAAGAAACACTTCCATGGATAATCCGACTAGACCATTAGGCCAGCAGCAGACCATGATTTAATCCCCTGCGATTACAATTTATTGATTTCAGCCACGATCACCTATGCACCGATCAGCACTTAGATTGATGCCATCTTCAAATTAAATGACCAGACCAAGACTGTTTCTTCAAGAAGGGTGGTCAGTGGTGGTCAGTGCGTCAGTAAAGACAAGCCAAATTGCTTGGAGCGTAAACGACCGATTACTAATCTGGGACCTTACGAATAGCCTGCCCACCTCTGTCGTTTAATACCTAGACTCGGTACACACTGACTGTGACATTGTGTATCATTGTGTAGTAAGGGTTATTTGTTTGTATATTTATAAAAAAAAACACAGTTTGTGACAGGTGTATAGGATACTAGCAGATAATTTCTTTAACGAATTACTATAAAATGTGATCATCTAAGTCTTTTCGTTTATAGCATGGGATTCTTGAGTATATATACGAAATCAATATTGAATTGAGTTTTCATTCTGTGTT
>NC_088361.1:32940625-32958125 GCF_034508935.2 Berghia stephanieae
TGTTTAAAAAACATATTTTAAAAAATGTTATGTTTCTTTAATCACATGATAATTCTTCATAAACTAATACATACGTCTATGAATTCCCTCCTTACAGCTCCATCCCGAGCACACAAGCCTAATGTCCAAGTCAATGCCAAGCCTGCCTTCAATTCCAGGCTCTCCCTCCCAAGACAAGGGCAGTAACTCTCCTTCATCAGACTACAAAGGCCACGCCTTCCCATCATCCCACCGCGGAAAACACCGGTACCAAAAAATCGCTTTCCAAAAAACTATTCACACAGAAAAAGAAGCTTCCAACAGCCCAACAGGTGGGATGGAAGCTTCCAACAAAAAAGACAACAACAACAAAATGGAAAGCGTGTATAATAATGTTTTGCCACATAGTCACAGGTCTATAAAACACAGGTTATCTGTATCGGAACCAGATAAAGACGAAAGTAGTTCTTTAAAATCATTCACTCGTTCTCGTCGTTCCCGTCGACGTCTTTCCAAGGACAGCGTGATCAGTGACACAAAAAGCGAGGGTGCATACGTTTTAAATCAGAAATGGAAGGATAACTGTGGATGTCTACGGTGTCAGATGTTAAAACGTCAATACAAAGAGGGAGACGATACGTACAACTTGTGGGGCCAGTATCCCTGTCATCGTGTCGACTTTAGTATAGGAATCGATGATGACTAAAAATTGAAATTATGTGTGACTTACCACTTCAATCTAGTATTATGTGGATGTGAAACCTTCGTGCGAATACCAGGCGGTCTGATACCCGTACGCACTTATAGGCTTGATTTAACGATTCGATTCAAGTTCAATTCTTTATTTTAGGCAATTGCCAATAGGAAACATACACTAACATAGAATTTACAATCAATACAGGTAAAATCAATAATTATTCAAAGGAAACAAAACAAAAAACAAAACAAAACAAACAAACAAAAAAAAACAAACAAAAACAAACAAACAAACAAAAAACAGATAGAAACAAACAAAAAACAACAAAAGTAAATAAATAAGTAAATAAATAAATATATTAAAATACAGAAATAAATATTAATATATTATATAAGAATAAAATAAATAAATGTGTTATAAGTGAATAAATAAATAAATAACACTTAGATACTTGCCAATGTGGGCACCGTAATATATAATACAAATAAAATAAGATAGTATCAAGTAATTAACATTGTTCTTATAGAATATATTTTGCGTCAAGAATATTTCCGTTACAACAATCAGTCCATCTCAATCTGGGTCATCAGAACTGCAAATAAATACACGTCGAGTAGAACAGATACAGAAAAGTAAAGTTGCTGTTTGAATCCTCAGAAATATGAACTTTTATTGATTGATCTTTTTCAACTTTGTAGTGAAAGAAATAATATTTTTATCCGTAGTCAAAGAGGGTTATAGAGTTTCGCACTTTTAAGACAGTTTACTAATTCCTAAAAAATATAAGTTTTGAGTTGGTGATTTACTCTTACTAGGATTCTGGGATTTCATTTCTAATGCAAAACCCAATATCATGACCGGAATCAAGAATTTTAGCTCATTTTATACCACATTCCTTTGTGTCTATTTTAATCTATGGATACTGTACTTCATTTATGGACTCGGGGTTGAAAGTATCTGGCCATTGATAGTGACCAAAACCGTTATATGCCTGATTCCTGGGTCAGTAGAACTATAGAATCTGGAAATGACCTTTCAAGTATAATCTTCCAGGAATTTATGATTGGAACCCATTGTTATCACAGAACACTCGTTTCTTCAGCGTGTCAAATTAAATGTCAAAATAAAGACAGCAATTTGCTTCATATGAAAACAAGCATAAAGTCAATGCATTGTGTATGATCATAATGTCACAAAACCTACATGTAACATGAAACTCCTCGACTACCATTGAATGCTTTTTATCCTTAAAACAATAGGGTTGGTTAAAACATGCTGACAATTAATTATTGTCCTGGATAAAGTACCGGCCAGTGTTAGTCAAATTTAGAGAGGAGTTCAACAACAAATTCAAAGTTTCATGAGCAAATTCTGTATTATCAACGAATTGAAAGTAAATCAAAAACAAAATATATTTTTCTGATGTGGAGAAATCCAGACGTGGTTTCAGGTTGGGACTTCGCGTTTAACCAGTTAATTGCTGTACTCTGGAAAGACACGTATTACAAATTTGGTCAGATAACTCGTCCTTCAAATATCGATCGATTTAAATTACCATTGTCTTGGCAAAAACTCTCAAACCAGATTACGGCCGTTAATATGTTAATGAGGAATAATTTGTAGCAAACAATTGACTGTCAGTTTTGATTTGACGTCTTTCAACAATTTCAAATATGTTCTTCTCTGTGTTTTGTATTGCCAACTCAAGCTTCAAGCAGCCACCGCTTGCTCCTCGCTGATAGTGATAGGCCATCGAATGCGTCGTTTTCTCCTATTTTCAATTTCATCCACCGTTAATCTTATTCAGCGCAATATTCAAAAAATGTGTCAAAGCACCTTGCACTGCTTCTCAAAATTTATTAACCAAAAAAAAAAAAAAAATAGAAAGAAAAGAAAAAGGAGGAAACGCTTTTTATTAGCAAGATACTCATTAAAACCTGAGTAAGTTATAATAATATATGAATAAAGTACATTTTCCAAGGACTCCAGTTTGCATACCCCCCCCCCCCCCCCCCCCCCGGAGTGTGATGCAAAACTCCGGCCTACACGTCACAAGCCGAATGTTATATCACAGGGCCACACAGCCGCTCAATTGCGGTTTATTAAAATTAGTCACGGACTCAATAATATTATAGTTTTACAGGTCAGAGGTTAGTCATCGAAAACGGCTTTGCGTTCGTTATCTGGTGTGATGGATATTGACAGAACAATTAATTGTGGGGCAAGATTCTTGAACTCCTGGGGTTGAAATTTCGACTGAGTTCCAAACCCCTCTTTGCGACCTTGGGAGAAAGCATTTGTCGAATACACCAACACATGAGTACAAGAATCTTATAATTATACCTCTCTAATAACATCAAATATATTATGTCTTATCAAAATGTATTGCATTTCAATTTGATAATCTTTATTTTTTTTCTTTTATATTGTAGTAGAATCGGATTTTTCTAAAAAACCAAAGGGTTATAATAATGTCTCTTTCCGCACTATTATATGAGTGGTTATACCATTGTCTAGGCAGGCAATCAATTGTGTCAAAGTTACTGCCATATGTCACACCCACCGTCCAAGAGCAACATTCTATGAAACTTTGGGTTCATTTCTATGTATGTTAATGGCGAATGATTACACTTTCTTAAATTCCAAAAATAGAATAAATATATAGATCTAAATAAATATTTTAAAAAAAATCAAAGTGCGTTTTTATTACAAATTTAATTTTAAATTCACTTTTCAGGGTGCATTTCTTCCCGACATAATACTGTTTAGTAATTTAGAAAAGTGAGTAGAGCAGGCACTTATGTCGATAATAACAGAAAACGAAGCTTGTAGAAAAGTGCCAGAAGACAATAGAGAATAACAATTTCGCGGCGGTGGGGGCACGAACCAACAAATGGCGTATCAGTAAGCCATGGGTTTGTAAAGTAATGGCCTGACACTGACCAAAAAATGACGTCGAAATGCCTTTTGGATTTCAGTATCAGGCTAAAACATAACGATGGCTACAGTTCTAGCCCCCATCGCCGCGAATTTTTTATTTTCTATTGTCTTATGGCACTTTTCTACATGCTTCGTTTTCTGTTATTATCAATACTGTTTAGAGACGATTTGTGATATATGATCTAATAATTCAAAGCCAAAGCTGAAAATTTTAGTAACATTTTTATAAATCAGCTATGTGCTGATTATCAGTCAGCTATCATGCTTGAACCTTTGTCACGAGGGTTCGTGTGCGACTGTGCAATGGTAAGAATGTTTGTCTAGAAAGCAAACGGTTAAAGGCTTATTCCAAGTCCTGGCGATATAAGATTCTGTTCAGAAAATCCATTTTAGGCATTCTTTTCGTGTTTATTTTTTTTTTACAATACTTTCTTTTTTTTTCATTTTTACATTGTATCTTCTATTAATCACAGGCACGGATTTGCAGGTCTGATAAACAAACCCATCTATTTTTAACAATGGACGATACTTTGAGTTGGTTTGAGAGATTTCATCACAAAAATGAGACATTAAAAATTTGGGATGTCAGTCTTGTAAATTAGTACATGTCATTTCATGAATATTGCATTGTATATAGATGGTTGCAGGAGAGAAATTCCTTTGAATTTTATTTTTTAAAGATTAAGTACCATTAAAAATCCACAATTTTTGTGTTACTGTACAAGTTGTGTAAATATTTTTTTTTCAAATCAATTTTATCAATGTTGTATAGTTATATCTTACTTCATGTTGCTATTTTACTCATACGCATGTACATTATACTTTATGAAGATTAAACGTATCACAATCATAGCAATGCAGTAGTTCACTCAATTTCTATGTTAGCTTTAGTTCACATATTCGCAGGTCTTATAGCCGAACGCAATTATGGGCTTGATTTAACATTGTTTGTAATGGACTATATTTTGCGTTGCAGTGAGAGTATTTCCATTACAACAATGAGCCCATAGCAATTCGGGTTATCAGACCTGCATATATCTACTCGTCAATGGTATCCCTATTCGTAGGTCTGGACGAATATTTTTACATAATAAGAATGAATTTTGCAAAAGAACATGCAGTATCATTTTAAAACCATATGACAACTCCAAAAAAAAGCAAGTTTAAATTTACATCAAGAAAACAATCAGCAAGCAATTCGAATAAATTAAAACAGTTTAAAGAAACTCATAAAACGGAAGCTAGAACATCGATTTTCTTTAACAATAATGGGTCACGAATACACGACCATTTTATCTCTCAGCAATTTGAACAACGACTTTGCAACTTGTGTCCATAGAATTGGCTGTATAGCGAGATCTTAAAATCACAACAATCTTTTAAACCGAATTATGTTACATCAATGTCTCAAAAACCAAACAAAAAACCTTGGAATACTTATAATATGGGTTTTTAAAAAAGAAACTAGACTTTAATCAATCCATTTCTTTTTCGAGATTTACGTGTTTAAACATTGTATTCAAGATTGACAAAATGGAACGAAGACAAGTTTGACTCATTGCGTCCATCTGGTGGTAATTCAGAATGAACTCGATACATAGAAATGTGTTTAAAGTAAAAATGACCAGAATTTGGAAATCTATTTTACTTTCGAAATTGAAGATACAAAACTCACTTTTCTAATATATGAAAATATTTACTTTGGTTTTGATTTTATGAATTAAGCTCAACATTCAATTTAAGAACCAGGTTAATCCCGTCGCAATACAATTTTTTGATACAATCGGTCACAATAAATAAACATTTGGAAAAATCTTCTCAATGGTAAACATCAATTAAGCTTACGAATTAAGATGTTCAATTAGCCAGCCCGAAGATGCAAAGACCAAGACCTTTGACAGTATCAAGTTTAGCAACTATAGAAATTATATTAACCAGAAATGACCCGATTACAAAATAGACGAGAACATCATGTAATCGGTAGCTCTGTTTCATTAAAAGTAGGAACACTCCAAACACCTGTTCTGTCGCAATATTTTGTCAACTAAATATTCTTCTCTAAAATGTCCTTTTCAATATTGCAAAATATGGCCACGTACATCTTTCATGGAATCAATAGTTATTTCAAAATTTATTAGATTTTATCCATGTTCTATCAAACATCATTGAAGTTTTTTGTTTTGTGGTCTGAACTCAATTAGTATGTAGATAACTTAATATTTTAAAAAATCCACTAAACGTGCTCAAAGCGCTTTACAAGGAATCCCTGACCAACAGCAATACGTAACATGTAGAACGAGACATGAGGCCTGTTAGGCGATATTACAATCTTTTTCCGACAGAGACAACATTGTTAACGACCATTTTACACCTGAGTACACTGAGAGGACTCAACTATGCGTCGAGCGAGGCTCGAACCCAGGACCTTCCGATCCGAAAGCGGTGTCATCCCACAAGACCACATAGCAGCACGCTGAGAGTATAATGAAAGGATACAGTTTGCACAGAGCACAGTCTCTTTCTTTCCGCCTTGGATCTACAAATAACCAGTTAACTGTCGTACTCTGAAAAAAAAACCAACTCGTATTTAGAAAAATTGTCAAGACAACTCGTCCTTCAAATATCGATCGATTTAAACGACCCCTCTTCTTGACAGAAACTCTCAAACCTGGGACTACGCAAAAATAGATAAGTAAATAAGTGTTTGTTTTTTAAAAAAGAGTACGGCAGCATACAGACCTGTCTGACTTCAATTCAAAATGAGTGTTTTCTTATTTCTTTGATCAAGATTTAGCTTGTTATGTTTATGAACATAGAGTCTGAGGACGACTTTTTATTATCTTATGTTTGGAGCCAGCTTGATTGTGCAGACGTCAACAGAATAAGACACACGTTATAATAATAACATGCTACAATGGGGATCTGATGATCTTGAATGTTGGTGGACGAGATCAAATTCAGTTCCATAAACTTAAAAATGTTCTTTTTTTTCTCTCTTTACTTTAAAACTCCATTCTGTTCAACCGGGTCCATGGTTCATTTCGACATAATACTAGATTGGCCTGGTGGGTAACATATGAAGTCCTTCAGAGCCATAGAGCCGTAGTTTCTCCCAATTTCTATAGCGTGAAACGGACAACAGCGATTGCTTGCTACCCTTGGACAGGACGATTGTCGCAAAGTACGTTCCACTCTATCTTACAGACCCAGCTACCCAATTACTGCTGGGTGAACAGAGGTCGGGGGAAGGGGGGGGGGGGGGGGGGGGGGGTCAGAAAAATAACTCGACTTCACCCGGGTCGATCACGGTTCCCTTCGTGTGAAGCCAGTGCTTTACCAACTGAGTTATCGGGACCCTCTACATATTATTATAATACGAGACATTTCTGACGATAACAACACAAGAGGCTTAGGCTAAGTAGGAAGGCGAGGTTATGTATACAATTATCCGGCAAACCTATGTGACTGTAGGTAAACAAATGCAAGGCTAGAGAGAATCATGTTCATTCCAAGCAAACAAGATCTCCAGCGGTCAGGGAGCCCTCTACTCGGAATAACACACAGTGACCCACCATGTCCTCAAAATGGGAGAATGTTCGTCGGTAGTAAACCAGATGTTGAAAATTTAATCTCTGAGCTTTTTAGTTTTCCTCTCTAGATAAAGGACTTTCATTCTCCCCATAACGTTAATCGAAGTCTAATATTTTTAACTAGAAATTCATTCATTCACAATACCCGTCTGAAACGGAGAGTCACGAATAGTCACAGAGCCTCTGAATAGATGTAACGACATTAATAATAATAATAATAATAATAATAATAATAATAATAATAATAATAATAATAATAATAACAATAATAATAATAATAATAATAATAATAATAATAACAATAATAATAATGATACTACTACTACTACTACTACTACTACTACTACTACTACTACTACTACTACTACTACTACTACTACTACTACTACTACTACTACTACTACTACTTACTACTACTACTACTACTACTACTACTACTACTACTACTACTACTACTACTAATAATAATAATAATAATAATGAATCTATATAGCGTCTAGTTCCAAATAAGATTGCTCACTGACGCTTTACATCAACACATCATGTATCATACACATATATAGAACTGACATGTTAAAATAAATACGATGATAAAATATTATATTTTAATAAAATATATACTATGAGTCCAAATTATATGCCCGACAGAAAAGCTCCGTTCGTTTTAAACCGTTTTCTAATAGAAAGTGGATTTTCACTATATATTTTTAGTTTCAATATTGATGAAGTTCCACAATCGGGGTCATGGTGGTCAAAGGATTTCTCATGAAAAACTAAAGATTTTGGGGGTTCCCTTAGGAGGTTTGAATCGGCAGATCTTAAATTTCGAATGGGTGCATAAACGTAGATAGGTTCTTGAAGGTAAACAGGAAGAGAATTGTTTAAGCAATAAAAACGTGGATAAGTATTTTAAATCCAATTCTAAACTTTACAGGTAGCCAGTACAGGTCCTCCAAAACGGGGATAATATGTTCACGCTTTTTAGCTAACGATACCAATCGAGCTGATTTGTTCTGTATCTTTTGGAGTCGATTAATGACATTATTATCACAACCATAGAGCAAGTATTGCAATAATCCAGGCGGCTAAAATTAATTAAAACAACAAGAAGTTCAGTAGTATTATTATCAAGAAGCTTTCTAATAGCACCAATAGATCTAATATAAAGATTACAGGATCTAGTTACATTAGTTTGATTTGGTATCAAATAAAAGTCCTAAGTTTCCCACATGCTCATTGGTGATGGGAATTACACAATCAGAAAGATTCAGGTTAAGCGTGGAAAGGTCCACGTGGCTATGTCTTGTGATTTGCAACACCTCTGTTTTGTTTTCATTTAACCTGAGTTTATTGCAACACGTCCAGTCACTAATCTCAGAGATACAATTGTCTGTATACGTTATAACATTGAGATAATTGTCGGTATTAATGGGAAACAGTAGTTGGGTGTCGTCTGCTTAAAAATAAATAAGTAAATAAAGTATTTGGAGATATTGTCACCTAACGGTCTGGTTTAGAGGGTGAATAAAGACTAAATAAAGTGTCCCAGAACTTAACCCTGTGTTACACCAAAAGATAGGGGACAAGGAGAAGAGAAGTCATATCGATTTACAGATACTGATTGTCAGAGAGGTAAGAAGAAAACCAGTCAAGAAGAAGAAGAACAACAACAACAATAATAATAATGATGATGATAATAATAATAATAATAATAATAATAATAATAATAATAATAATAATAATAATAATAATAATAATAATAATAATAATAATAATAATAATAATAATAATAATAATAATAATAAAACTGATAATAAAGATAAAAATAATAAAAATAAATGATACATGTTGAAAGCTTTCCATAAACAAAGCGCTTACAGATAATGAATTGTGTTAACGACACAGGTAGTCAAAATTAAACATGAAAAAAATACGTGTTGCCAAAATAATAGTATACAAACACTACAGTCGGCTTGAATTGTGAAAAAAATAGGTCTTTAAAGCAGATTTAAAGTTGAGATATTCTCGATTTCTCTAATGGGTTACGGTAGGGTATCCCAAATTTAGGGCCATAATATTGAAAAGAGTTACAGAATAAGATTTTAACTTGCATTTTGGAACAGATGATAGAGTGGTGTCACAGGGCGTGAAAGAGAAGAAGAAGGGGTGATGATGATGATGATGATGATGATGATGATGATGATGATGATGATGATGATGATGATGACAACGATGCTCATGATGATGATGCAGACGATGATGATGATGATAATGATGATGATGACGATGATGAAGGGGAAAGAGGGGAAGAAGGTGAGCAGGAGGAAGAAGAAGAAATAAAGAGGAGGAGGAGGAGGAGGAGGAGGAGGAGGAGGAGGAGGAGGAGGAGGAGAAATAATAATAATAATAATAATAATAATAATAATAATAATAATAATAATATTAATAATAATGATTATGATAATAATAATAATGATAATAATAATGATAATGATAATAATAATAATAATAATAATAATAATAATAATAATAATAATAATAATAATAATAATAATATTAATAATAATAATAATAATAATAATAATAATAATAATAATAATAATAATAATAATAATAATAATAAGAAGAAGAAGAAGAAGAAGAAGAAGAAGAAGAAGAAGAGGAGAAATGAGAGGAGGAGGAGAAGAAGTAGGAGGAGGAAGAGGAGGAGGAGGACTAGGAGGAAGCAGAGAAAAATTGATGAGTAGGAGTATGAGGATTAGGAATTTCCCCAGCATTGTGATGAAATCTTTTACTATGTCCACGATTGTTATAATGCCGTGATGATCTGCCAAGCTTTAACTCACTCAACCCTAACACTGACTATATCCGTAGTTTATCCGGGTTACTTTTGTCCCCCCATGCCTATTATTACATTTTTCTGAGACAAATTATAGGCGTAGTATCAAAGCTGTTGATTTTGGTTTTTGTATCTTAATAATAGTTGAATAGAACTATCTATGTACATGCTCATTTTAAATAGATATTTTTCAAATTTTGAAAAGTAGCAAAAATTCTAGGATTGAATGAGTTAATTTTCAGGTATGACGCATGGTATTAATTCAAATTGTTTTGAATTAATAAGCAGAGTTCCCATTACTTTTTGACCCACCATCGTACATGCGCTTTATTTTTACTTCATATTCATATTGTCATAATCTGGTTATCACGACAATGCTTTCCACGACATGAGGTCATGGTCATAATCATCTCTAACGATAACAATTTATTTCACCGTCAATGCTGAATTGCTATTTCGTTCTCTATTATTACGACAAGACCGTGACAGTAATTGTAGTGGGATTGGAATCACATGATAAATTGTATCTTAAAAAAAGAGAAAAACTCGAGCTTTTATATAGCACAATATCCACTAAACGCGCTCAAAGGACCCCTGACCAACAGCAACAGGTAACTAGTAGAACGACACATGATGACGCCTGTTAGGTGATATTAAGAATTTATTTCTACAGAGACAACGCTGTTGACGGCCAGGTACTCATTTTACACTTGAGTGAGGTGGGAGAATGGAGTAAAAAGCCTTTTCCAAGGACTCAGCTACACATCGAGCGAGGCTGGAACCCAGGATCTTTCGATCCGAAAGCGAGTGTCCCACCATTAGACCACATAGCCGCATATCTAGCGCTGTGTCGAAAGACCGTTCCATGTCGTAGGTGACGCGGGGACAAAGTCATTTCAATATTACAGACAATATTTCTTTAAAAGCCAGAAGGTCCATGGAAACGGAGATTATACCGGTATCTGCTGCTTAAACAGACAGGTTAGTGACTTGATATCCAGAAGACTTTTCAAAGCTTCTCTTTCTATGGATATAACATGTTTGATATTTGCAGCTTTTTATGATAAGAACCTTACTTTTGGTTTTGGTTAATTCTATGCCGAAATGTTAGAACGGGTGTCTCAGAAAAACTGTCACCTGTTTGGCAGTTTAGCATGTCTTTTCTATATAAGCCACATTGCTGCAATTTGTGCATATTTTTTTAATAATATAAATTTTTGTTTTATTAAATTTCAGGTAATTTCAAGAATTATTAATGTCATTTAATTGTTGTTGAAGTGGCCATGGAAAAATAAGCAAATTGTTGTATTTTTAATATGCGTCTCTTTTTGTTGAGAGTGCTAATTCAAAAGACGCGCATAACATGCAAATTATATCCAATGACTTTTAATGTCACGGGAATTTAGCTGCCTGTGGCTAACAGGATTTAAGTGGGAAATTGCAAAGCGCAATTAAAACAAAGTAAACATTGGAAATGCGCAATATATAATATGTACATGTTCTCTGTATAATAAACAAGCAATAATAATATGTGCTTATGCTACACTTGAGGAACAATAGTTTTTCCAGCTTCCATAATACGGTTCGCTTATGGAACAACCTACCCGCTAGTTTTTGGGCATCATAGGGACCGTCGTGTGACTTTGTGGTCGATTCCGTCCTACTCTTAAATTTTAAATACAAACAAACAAACAAACAAACAAACAAACAAAAAGACAAAAAAAAAAAAAAAAAAAAAAAAAAAACAAAAAAAAAAAAACAAAAACCCACAGAGTTTTTTAATAAAACGAAGGTCATTTTATTTAATTAATCTATATTTGAAGGACGAGTTTTCTGGCCAAAATGTTAAATACCTACATGTTTTTTACAGAGTACGACAGTATTGTAATGACATTTAGTCTGACCAGTGACAAGAAGGTCCCAGTTTTGAATCCCCCGCAAAGTTAAGTCCGTGGAGAAAGCGCTTTATTCACATTTAACTCTTACCTTACTTGAGCGTATATTGACTACATGCAACAGCATCATCCCTTGCTGTTGTCAAGGAAACGCTTTGAGTACATAATGGATATTGCTCGATATAAAAGCTCAAGATTGTTTTCATCTGATAAGTTCCTTTGGGATACAATATGCAGCGTTAACAGTAATAGTCGCTAAGTCGGTCGATTTAAATTGTGACGAAGAGGAATAAATTATTTCCCAGTGACGTGCTTGTTTAATCGGTTAACTGCTATGTCTGGAAGGAACACGTTTTTGGCCAGAAAACTCGGCCTTCAAATATCGATCGATTTAAATGACCCCCATCTTGGCCAAAACTCTCAAACTTGGGACCTCGCTTTCATCGATCGATATTCAAAGGACGAGTTTTCTGGCCAAATCTTTACATACGTAATTTTCCGGAGTACGGCCGTTAACTGGTTAAAGAAGAGCCGTGTGGTCTGCAAATTAGTCTGCCGACGACGCGAGGGTCAAAATGTTAATGCAGACGACGATGAAATTGGAAGCAGTAGTCTATGGCTCGTTGTGCTGTCTGAAACATGTAGTAGGTAACCTATGTCACAATATTCATACGTTACCTCACCGTTATCGAGGAGACTGGAACTGTGCATTATCTCTTCTGTTTCATGTTATCGGACACTTTTCATTCGTTGGATTAAGTCGACGTATCCTTGTTGATGTGTACTGTTTGCTTAAAATGAACTAGCTTTGAGTATTCCTAATGGTGAGGATTTGAGCATTCGCTCTTGTTTCTCAGGATTCCATTCATCTCCTTCCTCTCTTCCTTCAATTGCTTCTTCTGCTGCTGCTTGCTGCTCTTTCCCTCCCCCTTCCCTCCCCCCCCCTCTCTCTCTCTCTCTCTCTCTCTCTCTCTCTCTCTCGCTCTCTTCCTCTCTCTCTCTCTGTATGTGTTGCCTCTCTCTCTCTGTCTGTATGTGTGGCCTCACTCTCTCTCTCTGTGTATGTGTTGCCTCTCTCTCTCTCTCTCTCTCTCTCTCTCTCTCTCTCTCTCTCTGTCATTATGTTACTCTATCTATCTATATCCACCCAATCATCTCTATTCGTCTATTCTCTCTCCTTCTAATCATCATCATCATCATCATCATCATCATCATCATCATCATCATCATCATCATCATCATCATCATTTTCATTATGGTTCCAATATTATGCCCGTTGTGATGCGCCTACCTTTTTCTCTCTGTCACATGTCGAGCTCTTCTGCATTTGCTATACATATCTGTCAATCTCTACCTCTCATTTTCTGTTTTAATGCTCTGGCGAATGGCATTGTGAATATATTATCTCTCCTATTGTGTTTGTCCATCGCGCAATTCCTGCTGACCGTTCATTTTCTAATCAGGTTTCATCAGTCTGTCTACAACCAATATTACTAAACTCTCTCTCTCTCTCTCTCTCTCTCTCTCTCTCTCTCTCTCTCTCTCTCTCTCTCGCTCTCTCTCTCTCTCTACCCTCTCTCTCCCTCTCTCTCTGTGCCGTCTCTCTTTTTGCCACAGAGGCATGGCATGATAATTTTTCATTAATATGTACATTATTATATACGCACAATGAATTTATTCTAAGAACATCGATGTCCGGGGTTTAAGATATATCAAGGTTTGGTTACATTAATCTTGTGATATATATCGAGTTAGAGAAAATTCGAAAATGATTTGTCATTGTCCTACAATCAATCGCTGTCTAAAAGTGAAACCAGCCTTGTATCGATTTTTATTAACTACTCTAACCGTCACAGCTAAAAATCAGAAACTCATTCGTATACGTTTATAGTGCCGCAATATCTATAAAATGCCTTACTCAGAGACACAACGGCGTGGTCAGATATTTACGATTATTGTTACCCATTTGATCAGAGACCTAGCCCAATATCGCTTGACTGTTACGAGACAAAACACTGTGCAACTAAGCGTGACTGAATAAAGTTTGTTAGAACCGATTTAAAATCGACTACTACCCACTAGATGCCAATGAGTCTCGAACCTGAAGTCTACACTTCTGATTCTTTTAAAATTTCCGGTTTGAGACTTCTTTGTTTAGCAAGTTGGTGGTAATTTTAATCGGCCAATCTATTTATTTTGTGTGGCGAAATTGAAAAAAAAGGTTGTTTTAGGATTTAGATAATCACACCATAGTAGTGTATCACCAATCGTTACGTGAGTTTGATATTTCGTAACATTTTTACCGGTTGCTTAGCCTATTACTCTTATCGGATTATGGAACATGTATTTGCTTATAACAGGATTTATGACCTAACATTTGTAAAAAATCTCTTGCGGTTACTTCCCTCTCCAATGACATCTCCTAAAAGCAAATTGTCTTGTTACGAGGACATCATCCAAGCAGATAGTTCATTTACGAGAACAGCGCATAATCCGGCAGCCCTTTCATGACGTGATCCCTTAAGCAGATTGTCCGTCCACAAGGACATTCCCGAAGCAGACAGTTTGTCTACCAGAATATTCCCTAAGCAGACCATCCGTCTACCACGACATTGATTAAGCAGACAGTCCGTCTACAAAGATATTTCCTAAGCAGACAAACTGCAAACCAGGAAATTCCCCCAGCAAACAGTCCGACTGGCTAATATGACATTAATTAGCAAAATGAGCGTCTACCAGGCGAAAGCTTGTATGGACATCGCCAAAGTGGTCGGTCCATCCATGGAGATGTTTTCTTTGTTTAAACGAAACACCTTCACGTTTACATACTGAGTTGAATTTGGCGGCCTACATAATAAGGACATGTTTTAATGGCTTTCAACACGTGTGAAAGGAGTTCCCTCCGGCCTACATCAATCATGGGCCGAATTTCATGAAAGCAGACTAGAATTAGTTATTAACTAGTCTAGTAAATGGCTTGCTAGTCTTAACCCTATGCGGAGCAAGTGACTGAGAAAAATCGGATTTCATGAACGTTTTCTAGTCTCTGACTAACTAGGCTCGTGCCTAGAAGTAAGCGTTGTAAGGAGGTTGCATAATTCGGCTATTTTGTGTTGGTAACATTAAGCTCTCTAGTACACTATGGCAGGTAAGATACCAATCTTCACTTTCAACGCAAAAGATTTCCATAGAGGAAATTAGCAACACTTGCGGTATAGATAATATTTCGTTCCGTTTTATATTTGAACTTACTTTTGCCACGATGAATCAAATCATGTGATACTGACTGCGACTGATCAGACTACAATGATGTCCATGGTCGACTGCCAATGAATGCTATATTTAGGCCAATGAAAGTTTCATTGAAACTCGAACAAATTGGCCAAAACAAAACAAAAAACAAAAAAGAAAGAAAAAAGAAAGAAAAAAGAAAGAAAAAAAAAACACAACAAAAAAACAAAACAAACTAAACAAAGTGTGTTCTGATGAATCACATCATTTCAGTCAGTTACAATGCCAGCAGAATAACTTGTCTCAACTATACTTTCTAATAGTTTTTGTTGTTGTTGTTGTTGGTTGTTATTTGAAGAGAACCCATCCAATTTGAGTCTCCGTTCAACTCGCAAGCCGATTAGATTCGGGTTTTTTAAAAGTTTTTACTCACAAAAATGTGTACTTTCGACGATCTGCACTTATCTTACAGTGTTTAAATGCCAGTGTCAATAGCAACAGACACTATTTACCCCTGTCTTTCGTAGCCGACGTATTTTCCTACTGAATCGAAACTCTCTCAACTAAAAATTAAATAGCTGCTATCTTGTCGACGCTTTGGTGTATCTCAGACTAAGCTTGAAATACAGCCTCAGCAAATGACTAAAACTTGGCCAAACTTAGTTCGAAGGTGCCGTGACTTAAGTCTGGGACTTGCTTGGTCAGCTCACATTAAATTCTATTTTCTTTCAAGTCCTTGACTACACTCAGACTAAGCGCTAGTCTGCGTTCATGAAAACGGGCCATGGAGTTCAATATCTTTTGTAATTTTTAATAATCCAAACGGACTCTGTGATTAGAAAAAGGCGTTTGGCTTTAGAAATTTTAGAGTAAATCGACACTTAAAGGTCATATAATCCCAGAGTAAGACTTATAAAACCTTAGGTCGAGAGTTCATCAATGCCCAACATTTTGGGTCACATGTGTCTAAAACGATAAAAGCAAAAACTATTAGGTTTAACCCCGTGGAAGAACGGAAATAGAAACTCTCTAGCTATTCATCCATAAGTCTAGCCTGAGGCCACCTTTTGTCTCATACATAAGCTTGCACCAGGCTCCAACAGAAATTAACACAACTAAAGATAGTCATTCATCCAAAAGAGATGCAGAGAGCCTGCTATAAGTTAACTACGGCTACAGCCCAACTAGTGAACAACTGTCAAAAAATGGTGACCGGCTGTAATGTAATACAATTACAACCTCTATTCATCATTTCAACATACCATTGATTTATGGCAATTGAATTCTTCTATGTCAAATTACATTCACTAACATGTATTTTCTTCCATCTTTTCAGTTAACAAGTCATTCCTCAACAATGAAGACAAATGCAGCACTTTCTCTTATCGTCCTCATTTTCAATTTAACAAACTACCTTAGCGATGCTAAAGTAGTTGTCTTCTTTCCTGTCCCAGGGACAAGTCACATTCGTTACCACACCAACATCGCTAGGGCGTTAGCTGATCTTGGACACGAGACATGGGTGTGTATTCCGGAATCCTTGGCAAAGACTAGACAAATTGACACGTCAGGTATCAGAGTCCTTCGCTATGGACAATCTCTGGGAGATATTGAAGAAAAAATTAAGAAGACGACAAGAATTCATGAAGCCTTCTTCGCGAATGAGACGTACGGGATGTCAGCTATATTGTTGAACGTCTTGTCAATTTTTAACGAACTGGCGATGAGAATTCTGGCTGAAGGATTGACGGAAAAAGTGAAAGATTTGAAACCCGATTTGTTTGTCCTAGATGGTCTCCCGTTTGTCAAAGTCATATACACGATCCCATATAAATTAGATATACCTTATGCCGTTATCGGATCGGCTCATGACACTTTATCATACAGAATCCCCTTCAGTCCAGCAGCTACACCATTCCAGATCATTGATGTAAATGATAACATGGATTTCCCGAGTCGACTGAAAAATGCTGTGGCATATTTTGTTATGTTGATGCGGCCAAAATTAATGGATCCTGATCCAGTATCTGTATTTGCCCCAGAAAAACCCCATAAAACTTTAGAAGATATCATGGCAAATGCCGAAATATTCATTGTGGAGATGGATCCTATATTGGACTATCCTAGACCGTCGTTGCCGAATACTAAATTAATTGGAGGAACAGCAATTAAAGAAGCTAGAGAGCTTAAAGATCCATTTAAGACATTTATAGAACATTCAAACCGTGGTGTTATATTAGTTACATTTGGCAGCACTCTGTCTAATATTCCGGACTACATTTTTCACAAAATCAATACAGGTTGCAAGGCCACAGGAATGAACATTGTG
>NC_088361.1:32963125-32973125 GCF_034508935.2 Berghia stephanieae
TAGCAGATAAGAACCTGTTGCCAAATGGACCTCTCAATTCCCTACTACACGCACTTGTTTATCCTGTCTCTTCGTTTGATCAATGTGAAAAGGTAAGGAGGATGACTGAAACTCTAAATTAGTAAATTTGTGATAGGGGGAGACCTTGCCTCTTGAAAAAAATTTTTTTTACGGGTTTAACGACGCTTGCAACACACTTTCATTTAGGTCATATCAGCACCAGTAAAAAGGAAGAAAATGGGCTAGTCAAAGAATTCTAGAATTACTAATAAAGCACCCAAGAAGAAGTAAGGGTAATTAGTTCAAATAGGGAACAGATGTAGATTCAAAGAGCATACCATCATTGCACTTAATTTGAGATCACCTAAAAGTCTCATCTTGACGCCTGCACTAAGAAAAATATACTCAAATGTTTACAGAATATATCCAAATCAGGAACCATAACCAACAAAACATAACAGAGAAGTGATTTACAAGGGAAAAAAATAATCTCCCAAAACTAATACTAACCATTTGACTGTTCCCTGTCAGCTAAGGACCCCAGCAAGGGCCAGGACAAAAACAAGCAGTCCCATTCCAAGACAAAGACAGAAAGCAACTCGGAAAGCAGGTATAAGGGATAAAAGCTACAGCACGTGACCTCATGCATAACGGGAAGTCAAAAGACCCCACCCTGGGCCTACCCTCTGATCCTGATATGGATCCTGAAATAGTCTGGTACACCCGTGTCACTCTTTTCAGTGAAGCTTTAGTCCATTAGTATGACAATCCACTTGAGAGATGTATGTTACAGGTACTAGTATTGCTGTGGACGGCGTAAAGATCAGTCTCTTTACACATCATAACCTGGTGAAAATTGGGTACATGACCGGCTACAACATGAAATAATTGTACTAAAGCCTTACTTACAGTTGTGAGGTAGCATATATAATATATGTATTTTATGCTACTTGATCAGTGTTGCAGTTTGCTTGGGATCCCCTGTAAAGTGCTATAAAAACATTTGGTTGATATTGCGTTAAATAAAAGCTCATGTTTTGTTATTTTTTCTTCTTTCCCTGTTTTCCATTCTTATTCCAACGCACACCTAGTCATAAAAAAAAATATTTAAAAATAAAGCTTTTATATAGCGCAGTATCCACTAAACGTGCTCAAAGTGCTTTACAAGGGGTCCCTGTCCAACAGCAACATTTAACATTTAGGAGAAGAGATGACACCTGTAAGGCGAAATTATAATTTTTTTCGGACATAGACAACGCTGTTAACGGCCAGGTACTCATTTTACACATGAGTACGGTGAGAGAATGTGAGTAAAGAGCCTTTTCCAAGGACTCAACTATGCGCCAAGCGAGGCTCAAAACCAGGACCTTCCGATCCGAAAGCGAGTGTCATACCACTAGACCACATAGCCGCAACTCAACTCACACAGCGCTATTCTGATGGCACGGCAGACATTTTCCATCTTATCATAAGCTAAAATGCTCCATTTTGCAACAAATTCTTGCGGCCTCTCAGCCTAACCCATTCTCCAGGCAGACTCAACTCATATGTCAGTCGTTACTTTCCTAGAGGCGTTTTGTCCTTTGTTTTTTTTTGTGTGTGTTTTTAAAAAATGGTTTTACAGCACTTGCAACAACTTTTAAATCATTTCAGTGCCAGTAAAATGGAAAAAAAATTAGAAAGTAAAATCAATTCTTGATCTAAAGTTAAAAAGCAACCAAGAAAAATTAAAACAAAGAGTTAGAATGGAACAGAATTACATTTCAAAAGCAATCCATCTATGTTCCATCTCGACACAAGTATAAATTCCTGCTAAGAGGAAATGAACAATACATGTAAGGAATTATTGTAGTTATACCACAATGCCACAAAGCTGCATCAAATAGTTCAACTTGATAAATCTAAAAAATTTAATAGAATTGAGATTTACAAAGATATAATGTCTCCCGCATTCATTCAGATAAATCCAACTGTATCCTCCCACTAAAAGGATTTACAAATGATTCAATTCAGAACAAGGACACAAACTCGTATGAAAAGAATAACAAACACACGGTAGAAAATTTAGCTCAGCAAAGGTGTGATCCAATACTGAAATAGAACCACCTGGGGGCCATACATCCATTGCCCTGAGATAATCTCTGCTCTGAGAAAATATCCACCAAACAAATCTCAACCTTGACCAAAAAAATAAAAATAAAAAAAGAAGTAGAAAAAGAATCGTGTTTTCAAACCATATTTTATTAGCATGAATATAAAACAACAATTCCCATTTGTTACAAACCCGTGCTATGGACATCAATTATGACGTCTCTCAAGGCCTACAAGTCATCTGTTGTTTGGTGAACTTAAAAGTGATCCCCTCCAAATATCAACAGAGGAGTTTCCTCTTTCTGGAGATAAACTACCAACTTCTTATTAGACAGGCTAGAGATCTCTATATTTTCTGCCCTAAAGAGAGACTAAAAAGCGATCTATAGAAAACAAGCAGACAATCTATGATATAGACGCTTGATATAGCGTTAAATTACATGTGTTATCATTCTTTTTGACTTTCATTCCCACATTTCAAGTTTTATCACATAAACTTCTTTCTGTGGTTTGCAAAGTAACTTCATCATGAAGACTAGACAAAATGTGCAGAAAAGAATGTAGGGATAATGTCTTCAATGAACTATTCAGTTAATTGACTATATTATTCCAGAATCAATTGTTTATCAAATTTCACATTCAGATAGTCACATTATTTTTTCATCCATGTGATATGAGGGAAGAATCTAGATATTTATCTGCTTTTTCAGCATCCACCTGAATTTTTTCCAATCTACTCCAATAGTTTCCAATGGCATCCTTCGTATCATTTGTATCTTCACTGGACGCAGGAGTGCAAGTACAGGATTGACAACGATCTGTTTTGGTGGAAGTCAAAATGTCAGGAATTTCAGATAGAAGTAAGGAAACATTTTTGCTCAGACTTCCAAGATAATCTGAGCTTTTGTTAGAATCTGGCTCCATTGTAACAAAGTTTCCTCCAATGCTTGCACTGAAATGGGAAAGAGAATTGGAATATGTTGTGAATAAATGGTACATTTCTAAAATTTAATGAAAGTAGATGAAAATATAAATACTTATTACAAATCTGATAATAATGATTTTAGAAAAAAGGATCAACAAAAACTAAGAATTTGCTTGGATACGGAAGAGCTGCTCTCTTTAAAAACAATCAAATCAAACACCCATCCAACAGTAATACAACTCCTTTGTTAATATGGAAAACGCGACCCTTGGCGTTGATCTAATATATGAAGAAAACTGAATTTAACAATAATCAGAATTAGAAAATTCAAAGTTTATTAAAGTTTAAGAAACAAAACTGACTCTCCTCAACGAGGGCATTTAGTCTGATCCAAATGTTATATGTGAAGCTTCAATTTCAAAAACCTGCCAGGCGGAGTTGTCGTACCAATAAGGTCGCAGGTTCAAACCCCACCACCGCCGCGAAAATTTTTTTATTCTCTATTGTCTTCTGGCACTTTTCTACTCACTTCATATCTTGTTGTTACCAACATAAGTGCCTGCTCCACTCACTTTTCTGAATTAAAAAATTCACCCCATATACCGGAGCATACTCAATGTCTCACTCGTTTCTATGTTATATGTTTGTGTTGAGAATATTGGCTATTAAGCTTAACTGCTGGTCAAAAATAACTTCGCAATGGTGGCGCACGAACGAGCCGGCGATCTCCAGTAGTGGGTGAGAGAAGGCTTTAGAAAATATGACTTGGGTTTGATACAAATATTTTTGTGTTCGTGGATAGCTCAGACGGTAGAGCCACGCTCTCACCTGCCAGGCGGAGTTGTCGTACCAATAAGGTCGCAGGTTCAAACCCCACCACCGCCGCGAAAAATTTTTTTTATTCTCTATTGTCTTCTGGCACTTTTCTACTCACTTCATATCTTGTTGTTACCAACATAAGTGCCTGCTCCACTCACTTTTCTGAATTAAAAAATTCACCCCATATACCGGAGCATACTCAATGTCTCAATCGTTTCTATGTTATGTGTTTGTGTTGAGAATATTGGCTATTAAGCTTAACTGCTGGTCAAAAATAACTTCGCGATGGTGGCGCGCGAACGAGCCGGCGATCTCCAGTAGTGGGTGAGAGAAGGCTTTAGAAAATATGACTTGGGTTTGATACGAATATTTTTGTGTTCGTGGATAGCTCAGACGGTAGAGCCACGCTCTCACCTGCCAGGCGGAGTTGTTGTACCAATAAGGTCGCAGGTTCAAACCCCACCACCGCCGCGAAAATTTTTTTATTCTCTATTGTCTTCTGGCACTTTTCTACTCACTTCATATCTTGTTGAATTTCAAAATTCAATTTTAAGCACCAGGTACACCCCAATCCTTTCTTTAAAAAATATAGAAAAGTGAGTGGAGCAGGCACTTATGTTGGTAACGACAAGATATGAAGTGAATAGAAAAGTGCCAGAAGACAATAGAGAATAAAAAATTTTTCGCGGCGGTGGTGGGGTTTGAACCAGCGACCTTATTGGTACGACAACTCCGCCTGGCAGGTGAGAGCGTGGCTCTACCGTGTGAGCTATCCACGAACACAAAAATATTCGTTTCAAACCCAAGTCATTTCTAGATCCCTCTCTCACCCACTTCTTGAGACCGCCGATTCGTTCGCACACCACCATCGCGAAGTAATTTTGACCAGCAGTTAAGCTTAATAGCCAATATTCTTAACACAAACATATAACATAGAAACGATTGAGACATTGAGTATGCTCCGGTGTATGGGGTGAGTTTTTAATTCAGAAAAGTGAGTGGAGCAGGCACTTATGTTGGTAACAACAAGATATGAAGTGAATAGAAAAGTGCCAGAAGACAATAGAGAATAAAAATTTTTTCGCGGCGGTGGTGGGGTTTGAACCTGCGACCTTATTGGTACGACAACTCCACCTGGCAGGTGAGAGCGTGGCTCTACCGTGTGAGCTATTCATGAACACAAAAATATTCGTTTCAAACCCAAGTCATTTCTAGATCCCTCTCTCACCCACTTCTTGAGACCGCTGATTCGTTCGCACACCACCATCGCGAAGTAATTTTGACCAGCAGTTAAGCTTAATAGCCAATATTCTCAACACAAACATATAACATAGAAACGATTGAGACATTGAGTATGCTCCGGTGTATGGGGTGAATTTTTAATTCAGAAAAGTGAGTGGAGCAGGCACTTATGTTGGTAACAACAAGATATGAAGTGAATTGAAAAGTGCCAGAAGACAATAGAGAATAAAAATAGAGAAAAAAAAACGGTAGAGCCACGCTCTCACCTGCTAGGCGGAGTTGTCGTACCAATAAGGTCGCAGGTTCAAACCCCACCACCGCCGCGAAAATTTTTTTATTCTCTATTGTCTTCTGGCACTTTTCTATTCACTTCATATCTTGTTGTTACCAACATAAGTGCCTGCTCCACTCACTTTTCTGAATTAAAAATTCACCCCATACACCGGAGCATACTCAATGTCTCAATCGTTTCTATGTTATATGTTTGTGTTGAGAATATTGGCTATTAAGCTTAACTGCTGGTCAAAATTACTTCGCGATGGTGGTGTGCGAACGAATCGGCGGTCTCAAGAAGTGGGTGAGAGAGGGATCTAGAAATGACTTGGGGTTTGAAACGAATATTTTTGTGTTCGTGGATAGCTCACACGGTAGAGCCACGCTCTCACCTGCCAGGCGGAGTTGTCGTACCAATAAGGTCGCAGGTTCAAACCCCACTACCGCCGCGAAAATTTTTTTATTCTCTATTGTCTTCTGGCACTTTTCTATTCACTTCATATCTTGTTGTTTAAAAAATATAGCCTTGTGGAGAACATTGTGCCATTTCAGTCAATAAAAACATTTATACGGCGCACAACTCTACTGAAAGATTTGAAAATTAGAAATGTATTTTTTACAGATAGATAAACAGATAACTTGATTTCCTTTTATAATTTAAAGTCAGTTTGAAAGTTCGTTGAGTCAAACAGATATCATAAAATATGTACCGACGACACTAACACTCTCAAAAACAATCAATTTCGGCACTGTAAAAAGTTGTCAGTTTGGCGTTTTTATGCAAATCGTTACATTCAAAATAATGTATTCACTTAATTACTTTAAGGATTTCAGTTCTATACTAAGTTTTCAACAGTTTTCATCTATTTATGACATCAAGAATTATTATTGCCCCTTTGATGCTTTCAATGTGATGGTTTCGGGTGGATAATACCCAGGTTTAACTTCTTTGATAATAAAAAAAAAATTAAAAAAATAATAATAAAAAAAAATCGAAATTTAAAACCAGAAAATAGAAGTTGCATTGAAAGTAATATAAGGTTTTTGAAAGACCTTGTTAAATGTTATGAACAGTCAGGTGGCTCCGTAGCACAGTGGGTAAGCTG
Source organism: Berghia stephanieae (assembly GCF_034508935.2). Lineage (NCBI taxonomy): Eukaryota > Metazoa > Mollusca > Gastropoda > Nudibranchia > Aeolidiidae > Berghia > Berghia stephanieae. Next base: position 32,969,582 of record NC_088361.1, read on the forward strand.
TCAGACTTTAACCTTGAAAGTACTGGGTTCAATCCCATTGTGGACATTTTTTTATTATTTTTAAGTCTACTTTATTGAGAAAGACATCATTTTTGTTGTTATAACTATTGGACATATATTCAAAACCTTAAATTATTCTATTATTATTACTAATATTATTATTATTATTATTATTATTATTATTATTATTATTATTATTATTATTATTATTATTATTTATTATTATATTAAAAACAAAAAAAAAAACAACATTGGTACCATTGAATGTGTTATCGACGTGCATTTATATGTAAACGTCGATTGCTATCATTTTATAATATTTTCTCATTAACATCAGTGTGTTTGTTTACCGCGTCTTTGTCATTTTATTGGGGGGTTCTTTTTATATTTTCTTTTCTTCTTTTTTGTTGTTGTTGTTGTTGTTTTTCAAAAACTTCCTGTCCCATCATTGTTTATGTCTATTTACCTTATCTACGCCATTCACACTACACATCTCTCATTCGTCCTTAGTGTCTTATTCGTCGTGTTTTGTTGATAAAGGGGAAATCAGAAACGTCCACAGTATGTCTTCATCTATTAAATTGAGGCTTACAATTCAACACTTATCATTATTTTTTCCTTCGAGCTCAAGCAGCAACATTTTCATTAATCAACCAGCACCGCCAACGGAGGTGCATAAAAACGGTGCGTTTTTGTACACCTCCAGGTGCATAAAAACGGTGCGTTTTTGTACATCTGCAACGGAGGTGCATAAAAACGCCACCAAACATGATCACCAGAGTACTGTACTGTAAGGTAAGTTCTCGATATCAGGATCGTCTTTCAACTCTGCTCACGTCTGCTACTTCAGGTTTATTTTTGCTGTTGATTTTCTTACCACAACCTGTTTTCACACACGGACAAACTGTATGTTTCTGTGTCACGGGTCAGAGGCTATAGTGGCTTACACTTCATGTTGGGCCACACAGCAAAATCAACAGAGGATACACCAAGTTACACATACAACGTTGTTTACCAATAATAATAATAATAAGCATATCTATATAGCGCCTTTCGTCGAAACCTCAAAGTGCTTTTTACAGATAGATAAACAGATAACTTGATTTCCTTTTCCGACATGCACTTCTATCCAGGTCTCATAACCCAAGACATTATGGTCTCAATCTGCCCTCATTAAATGATGGTGGGTACAATATCGAATGAAAATAGTTCTTTCCCCGTAATACAGATTGAGACAATTGTCACATATTTTTGGTTATTTTTTCTACATTTTTCATGCCTGTTGCACGGACTCCGGCTTTTAATTTTTAGTTAATGTCTCACCTCCAATTAAAACATCATCCCCTTCTGTTTGATGGAATGTAAAGAATGAGTGAGCAATCCCAGTTTACTCGGTATCTCTGTCTTACTCAGTTAACAATTGAGTAAGCAAATTTGTACACTTTGTGATTACCCCAGTAATCTTTTTTGCCACTACCCATAATAAAAAAAAACCACTCCTTAGCCTCAACAAGTCCTTGAAGTACCTAGTTTTCCGAAGCTTTGTCATTTACAAGATACTTCAAAAGATACCTAAGTCACTGAAAATAATTGTTTGATTTTGCTTTCGATGTGTACATTTACTCACCAGTTATGAAAACGAAACAGTAAATGCATTACAGACATTGCTTAATCACCATACACTAAACAGACAGTGAATACAAACCTCATGTTTATCATAATTTAAGTAATGAGCACAGAGATGTAGAGGGATAGGTGATGACTTCAAAGGGGGTCAACCGCTAAAGCGAATGCCCATAAAAGCAAAAACTAATCAAACTAAAAACATCTGAACTATGGGAGAACAGTAAAAAAAACCCAAAACAACCCAAAACTCTATAGTCTAAAATAAGTTAAGTTTTACCATATTCCGCCTTGCAGTCTTCCTGCTGCAAATGCCAATGTCATCGCCTGCTTGAAAGATTGGTTGAATCCATCCTGTAATGTGACTTCTTGACTTGATTCCATGCCTTCTTTATAGCCTGTCTGCAAAGTTTAAAAATACACTTAAGACCAAAATTAAATATATAGTGATACATAAGAAATAATATTGACAAAAGGAGAAGAAAAAAATGTGTAAGAGGAGAACGAGGAGAAAGAGGATGAGGACAAGAGGACGAATTTTTAAAAAAAAGATGAAGAAGAAGGCATATAGGAAGAAAACTGCTCCCAGTTCAAAAAAAAGAAAGATTATTCCTTCGGCAAGAAGACAACAAGGATGGGACATTTATCCCTTGCAACGTTCTGTAAAAAGAAGACGGAATTAAAAAAAAAAAAAAAAAGTGGCGGAACCAGGATTTGAACCCGCAACGTCAATTCTGGTAAAACTTCCAGGGCAGACGACTAAACCATTCGGCCATGACACCCATTTCGAAGCCGACGCGTATATGTAATGTAGTAACAACTGATCTAATGTTGGTTCATTTTATGTTTTTATAGATATTTTATTAACTTTCCTTATTTCTATGTGCATTTGGAAACATTTCATATTCTGGAATGTGGATAATTGTTTAAAAGAGCGGAGTTTCAAATATGTGTCTGGGGATAATGACAGCCTTAGCCTTAACTTTAACTTTAACTTTACTTAGCCTCCCTTCCTCCACTTCGTTAACTTCATTTTCATCATGAATGGAAGAATTGAAATGCATGCCAACCTTTTCTAAACTGCTTTCGACCCGCTTCCACTCCTTATGTTGCAGTACTTTATCATCGTCTCCACTATCCCACTCATCGGCCATCGTGATGATACTACGACCAAGAAAATACACTTGATTCACTTTCACATATTGCACAAGATGACAACAAACAAAACGAAAACGAAAGTAGCAATTTTTGTGCTATTTTAATGCCAGATAGTTTTTATTTTAAGGCGCCAATTTAAATATTTATAGGGTCCACTCATACTCTATCCACCAACCTGCCTATCTACATATCTACTATCCATTATCCATCTATCTGATCGTTTAGAGCATTTATAGATGGCAATATCCACTAAACGGGTCCAAAGCGCTTAACAAGGTCCCCCTAGCCAAGAGCAACACTTAAACACGTAAATGAAACCTGATGGACCAGATAACAGACACTGTAAGAGCTCGATGCTGTTAGGCTATGTTACAGCTTTTTATTTCAACTGAGACAACACTGTTAACAGCCAGGTACTCATTTTACACACGAGTACGGTGAGAGGATTTTATAATGAGCTCTTCCAAGGACTCAATAATATATATTATATATATATATATATATATATATATATATATATATATATATATATATATATTTAGGTCATATCAATGACAGTAAAAAAGAAGAAAATAGTTGTCCTTGGAAAAGGCTCTATACTCACTTCTCACCGTACTCAGGTGTAAAATGATTTGACAGCGTTGTCAGAAAAAAAAAATATATCGCCTAACAGGCGTCATGTTTCGTTCTACATGTTGTTGCTGTTTGTCAGGGACCCCCTGTAAAGTGCTTTGAGCACATTTAGTGGCTATTGCGCTATGCA
>NC_088361.1:32978125-33038125 GCF_034508935.2 Berghia stephanieae
TAATAATAATAATAATAATAATAATAATAATAATAATAATAATAATATTAATAATAATAATAATAATAATAATAATAATAATAATAATAATAATAATAATAATAGTAGTAGTAATAATAATAATAATAATAATAATAATAATAATAATAATAATAATAATAATAATAATAAAATTAATAATGATAATAATGATAATAATAATACAACGTTGTTTACCAATAACAATAATAATAATAATAATAATAATAATAATAATAATAATAATAATAATAATAATAATAATAATAATAATATTAATAATAATAATAAAAATAACAATAATAATAAAAATAATAATAATAAAAATAATAATAATAATAATAATAATAATAATAATAATAATAATAATAATAATAATAATAATAATAACAATAATAAAATTAATAATGATATAATAATAATAATAATAATAATAATAATAATAATAATAAATAATAATAATAATAATAATAATAATAATAATAATAATAATAATAATGGAGAAAAAGCATTAATAATTATTGTATTTTGTGGGATTTTTAAATATTTATTATCATAAGTGACAAGAATACTGATTTTTAAATAACTTTTTAATTTATCGTCCAAGATAGGTTGTAAATATAAAAGACAAAATCGGCAGTAGGAAAAGACATATAATGTTAGAAATTTTCATAGACTATCACACGCATCACAGGCAATCCCGATGTGTCTGCTTTAAACAAAAAAAATAAATTGTCACAATATAGGCAACAATATGCTTTGTAGAAACCATAACTTTAGGATTGATAAATATCGTCAGACCAACATTTTGACATGAACTTCATCAATAACGATGGTATGTTGTTTATAACCCAATATTAACCAAATAAAAAGAAGCCTTAATAAAACAATCTGTGCAAGTCTTATTTAAGCAAAATTCAAGCGACTGGTATGATCCAATTGACAGATGACTGTTGCATGTATTTTAAAAAGTCAATTTTAAAAAATCGTACCTGGCCCAAATATGGCAGCACATCCATTCTTATATAAATCATCGTAATCCTGAGGGGGGATGACCCCACCCACTATCACAATTATGTCACTGCAAAGGAAAAGGAATATTTTGCAGCATGCAAATTTAAGAGCAAGTAAAAGTCTGATGCACTTTTCTATTTTGTGGTCAAGACAGGTACACAAGACCCTGATTCTAAGTTTTCCATAGAGATCATCTTGTCTATCATGGAAAATACAGAAGAGTATTTTTGTTTTTTTTAAAATATGAGAAATAGTTTATTTACAAAAAACAACCAAAAAAATTATTATTTTTTCCAATAAAGACAACGCTGTTAACGGCCAGGTATTCATTTTACACCTGAGTGCAGTGAGGGAATGTGAGTAAAGAGCCTTTTCCAAGGACTCAACTATATGCTGAGTGAGGCTCGAACCCAAGACCTTCCAATCCGAAAGCGAGTGCCATACCAGAAGACCACATAGCCACACAGAAGTTGACTAGAAATATGATTCTTCCATACACATCATCAAATTAATATATTATTATCATCGGTAATGTTATTAAAATATATGTGAAAAATATTGATGTTGAGTAAATTAGCACAATGTAGTCTTATCTTGGAGAAAAATCAAATGATGTCAGTGATCAGATGGATAACAATGATCACAAATAAACCAATTCAATAAATAGATAAATGAATAAATACATAATTGCACCAGCTTTCTGTCATTGGTGAAGGCATATCATCCAACTCAACTCAGGTGTGAGTGAGTGAAGGTTATTTACAGTGATGGATATTTGTATGTGTACAAAAAACATGCCCTACAAAAGACTTGTGCTGTTAGAAATGGACATTTGGCTCCATATGGCTTTCTAGGAGAATAAATAAAACATTACAAAGTGCATTAATCATGGGCTGTTTGTGGAATTACAATACATAAATATTATTATACATTAATGAATGAGATGAAGTGAAATGAAATTTTAGAAATCAAATCTTGCCTACTGAGAAAATGAAATGAGATGAGATAAAATGGAAAATAAAATATGAAAATATTCACATCAAACTTTACATTAAGTTAGCTTTTAGTTTAGGTAAATAATCCTGACAAATTGATAATTGGGATAAGTGCTGATTATTAAACTTACGGTCGGCCCATTTTACGGAGCTCTTCAATGATTTGTGGGACTAATGTTTTATGACCAGCTGCAAGGGAGCTAACTCCCACAATATGGACATCAGCGTCAATAGCTTGTTGTGCTGCCTCTCTTGGCGTCTGAAAAATATCAAAAACAGTCAAAATTTGCATTATATGGATATTTGATAAAATAAACTTTCAAAAACTAGTTGCATCTGATTCCAGTTTCAGTCACAGTAAACGGAGAGCATTAATCACTTGTAACCCTCTGGATGGGATGAATGTACTTTCCATAGTGGTCAACTTTTCAGAGAGCTAAATTGGGACACCCTTATATACAATATCGCCATGGCCCAAAACAGCACATTATGTTTGGACTACAGTTCATGTTGCCTTAATGCAAGGTCATCGGTAGTGCCGCGCTGAGGACCGGTCCTTGGATCGGTCCCACGGTCTTTTAGCTGTGAACCGAGGATCGGTCCGATAGCGGAAGACCGGCGGCGGTCCTCACTCCACACTTCTTATCACCTTTCAACGGTCTTGCGCCATATTACCTCCCCAGCGATTCGTTGGCTCGGTTACCTATCTTCCACCAATCACCACCCATCCCACTTAATTAATCACACCCACCCCCCTTTGCTATACACTAAACGACACAGACGACCATAGAGGCAGACGACCACCTCCCTCCACTCCGCAAACCGCCCTTTCGTGTGTGAGATGGGGGGAACAGGAGGCACACGCCTTGGACGATTCCATTATACGGGGTAAATTTCAAAATTTACTACACCATAATGATCGCAATGACAATGATCTATGATGAAGGCATGACCCCTCTTCTCTAATGGGTTATTGTTTGAAATGCATGTGACTACTAAAGATGTTTGTGTTTGTGTGTGTGTGTGTCGAACCTTGCAAGTAGCAAGTCCGATTTTTTGTTTTCTTTTGTCCATCTCTTGTCACCACTCCTTTCTATCGCATTGTTGTCATTTAAAATAATACAATAATATTAAAATTTCGTTTGGTGTTTTAACTAATCAAATAATATGAGTTTCATTAGTTTCTTCCTTACAAAAAACCCAGTTATAACGTCTGTATTTTAAAAAAGTCCAATAGAATATTTGGGGACCCCGATAGCTCAGTTGATAGAGCACTCTCTTTGTACGCAAAGGGCCAGAGATCGATCCCGGGTGCAGTCGAGTTTTTTCTGAGTCCCTGTCTACTCAGCAGTGAATGGGTAGCTGGGTTTGTTAGATCTGGCGAAAAGTCACCATGGACACCACTTATTACTTATTAACTTATTACCGCATCCACCCCCTCTTATTATAACTTCACGTCTCTCTCTTACTCTTCAATGCTCGCTGCCCTCTAATGTGTGTGTGTGTGTGGGGAGGGGGGGGGGGGGGGGGGGGGGGGGGGAGGGTTGCGTGTGTGTATCAACGCCACGAACAACTCGATCAACGCCTTGGGCGATGCCATTATCTCCGTTAATGGGGATAAATTTCAAATTTTATTAAATTATCCAAGTAACAATGAAGTACGGTGAGCAAATAAAGAAGGCATCACCCCTCTTCTCTAATTAGGTTACAATTTGAAATGAGTGTGACTACTCCGTGCGTTTTACTCCTGAAGACCACGGTTTTCATCGTGTAGCGGTCTTTAACGGTTCAAGAATGAACGATCCCACGGTCTCAAAGGTCAAAACGGTTCGAACTTCCGACAGTCTCTCAGGAATGTTCAATGTCGAAAAGGACAGGTCCTTGCGGTTTTCATTTCCCAGGGACCATAGGACCGTGGTCCTTAAGCTTGCCAAGGACCGCCCCGCACTAGTCATCGGGAGCAGGCTTTGGTGTGCTTAATGCTGAAGACTGCTTAAGTTTGAAGTAGATATAAACCACCGTTTTCCATGGAATAAATTTCATGAGCTATTTTCCTTAGTTAGCCGTGATCGCGCAACACCGCACAATGTTGATGCTTTGCCCGTCGTAGTGCTACATGCTTGTTTTTTGTTTTGTTTTGTTTTCTTTAATTTTACTTTTATTTTTATAATTCATGATGGTGAATATAAATAAAAACCACTCAATTAGAAAAACATTGAGTAATTTGTCATAGGGAAGAATGTTGGTGTTGAGGAGGTCTGTATTATTTTGGTGAAAAGAATTCAGTAATTGGGCTTTGCTTGCGATGTGAAACAATGCTTTGTTGCACAGTAATTGCCTCAAATTTACTTTTGAGATGCGAGACCAGTTGATTCCATAAAAACACGATAAGTGTTCAAGCTTTGAAACAGCTCTGAGGAAGAAGGCATTTTGATTGCCACTTCCATCTCGTCATCTTCCTACTCTTCCACTTTCACTCGGGGTAGCTTCCTTTCCAACTTAGTTTGGACAATATTAGTGATCACTGTCCATTAATTCACCGGTCCATGGAAGTTAGTGGACAACAATAAGAATAAACAAACAGAATCAGATACGGTCTTGTAGTGAACCATGACTTAAGCTGAAGTTATTGTGCATAAAGGTGTATTTATAAAGCAAAAATTCGGTAAGAGCCATTTATCATGCTTGAGTCCGAAACATGCTTTATGGCGGCATGCTTAAAGATGGCATGGTCTGTATTATATAATACAATTTAGATTTAGAGCCTATTCTGTTCCTTGTTTAAACTTGCTAGTCAAAAAAAGCATAATTCTGGGACATGCAAGGGTCAGTTCCATACATATAATAGTCCCATTTTGTTTTTAAAAAATGTTCTCCAGACCGCCAAATTGGGACAGTCCTGATTTTATCAGGACAGTTGGCCGCTATGACTTTCCAGCAGATCTAAAAGTATGCCACAAAAAACACTATTTCTCTGCACATGGCTTGTGTCACCATCTGTTATCACCTGGGACCGACCAGTTTTACCTGCTGAACTAAGTTGAATGGTAAATTCAGAGTTGTATGTCAACACCCCAATTATTAAACAATAATAGACCACTATCAATAGTCCCCTAGAAGACCTCAAATGCACATTCCTCCCACCAAATCCAAGTATCAGTATTACCCTGTACAGTAATCACCCTGAGCAACTACATTCAACTTTTACATAATGGCACAAGACTAAAAGATTAGAGCTCAACTCAATGGTGGCTGGCTGGGATAAGCAAGTAAGTAAGCAAAAAAAGCTTTACTGAAAATAACATAAAAACTGGGTGACTATGACTCACAGCAAAGAGTGGTCCAACATCTACATCAAATCCAAGATCTGCAAATCCAGTTGCAATGACTTTTCCACCTCTATCATGTCCATCTTGTCCAACTTTAGCCACCAAAATACGGGGTCGGCGACCTTCAGCTTCAACAAATCCCTGAAAGATATGAATGATAGTGTGTATATAAATATGATTGAGGGGAGTTAGCTGGAACCACGTAGAGTGCTCAACAGTTTCTTAGAGCGAATTATTAATTTATTTGTCCTGACCTCGTTTTCTTTTACATATTCTCGAATAACGTTGTTTCATCCAGAGTTTCCGGAGTCATTAGGGAGGTCATTTAGAGGTGTCTGGGAGGAATGTTGTTGTGTCTTGTCAGTTTGCACCAATGTTGTTTCCGGATGTATGTTGCACATGTGTGTGTATGTGTGGATGTGTGTGCATATGTATGCAAACTGAGTGTGGTGTAGTGATGGAGTATGGGTCGTTTGGGGTAGTGGTTGTATCATTGGGTTGTGTAGTGTGCAATGGTCAGCATGCATTTTTTCCTGTGTAAGCACATGACAAATATCTCTCTCTCTGTTTAATGTTAGGTTTTTTTTTTTTTTTACAATATGATAGACGTCTATTTCTCTTCTAATACTAGGCATAGGTTACATTTTTTTGTTTTTTTTTTGTAAAGGTTTTATCTATTGATGTCTAAATTGACACCTCTGATTCAACGAAACCTTGGTTATAATGAACATTGATGTCCAGTCTCGTCGACTTTGTTGTAACCGAGGTGCATTGTATCATAATTATTATTATTATTATTATATTATTATTATTATTATTATTATTATTATTATTATTATTATTATTATTATTATTATTATTATTATTATTATTATTATTATTATTATCATTATTATTATGATTATTATTATTATGATGATTATTATTAATATAATTATTATTAATAATTAGAATCATTATCATCCTCACTATACTCCAAATTATCTAATTCAATTACGAGAGAGGAGAGAAACTTGCTAAAGTCAGGTGCAAATAAGGTATCATCAGTCATAAATATTTTGATTTTGCCAGAGAAAAAATAGCACTTAGGGTAACTTGTACAGTATGAAAATGGAAAATTTGGGTCCATACCAATCGGTTACTGGTAAAATAAATGAATCATCATCAAGCACTCTAAAGAACCCCCAATATTTAAAAAACCAACATGAAAAAAATGCCAATAACACAAAAATCTAAAACTACACAAAAAAACAAAACAAAGAGAAATATCCCCAAAAAGCAATCAAACCTTGACTTTTTCTATGACAGCATCAAGTTCGTCAACTTGTCCAAATTCTGTCTTGTAAGCTCCACTCACCATCCTCTCAGTGGCTGTGTGACGACCAAACACCTAAATTAAAATTTAAATGCATATGAATACAAAGTTCAATCCTATAAAATTATGAACAAATTTTTTTCCCAAACCAAAAAATCTCTCATTTTTATCTGAGGAACACTGCAAACTTAACAGTTTTCATCAATGAACCCCTAGTCGCTTCATAGTTACTACCCCTTTTGACAGTATGAAATAGTATTCATTTTGAGTAAATTCGAGCCCTGTCCATGAAGATTTAACCATCAATTCGTAATATGTGACCTAACACCTCAATCCGGTATTATGTGGGATGAACCAGTTGATGAAAATTAAGTTTAAAGTCAACACAATCAAGAGTTACGAAAATTAAGTCGTTCAACATTCACAGTCCTCAATGGAAGAATTTAATATTTTTTCATAATTAGGATGAAAATGAAACGCCTGATTATCCCCGACATAAAACTGAATTGAATCATTCGGCCATATATAAATATTGCTTATTTTCATTAAAATGTTTTAATGTTTCCCCCATCTTTTTATCATGTCTCTTAATGATAAGTGAGATATCAAAAATGTTTGATGAAATGTTTGCCTTGGAGAGGAAGAAAAAGTAGCACAATGCCAGAGAAGATGGAGAGGATTCATTGATGGCCTATGCTCCCCCCCCCCCCCCCCCCCCCCCCCCCCCCCCCCCCCCCCCCCCCCCCCCCCCCCCCCCCCCCCCCCCCCCCCCCCCCCCCCCCCCCCCCCCCCAATGGAAAAAAGGGTTTAAGTATGTTAATAACTTGATGAAGGAAATGATCTAAACATAGAACTCCCTTTGCTCATAGAAAAGATAATGAAAATGTTGCTGCTTGAAGCAATAAATAATAATAGGAATTTGAATGGAATATTCAATTCAATAAACAACAGATAATGTGGACATTTTGGGTTTCCCCTTTATCGACAAAACATGAAGTATGAACGATTCATCTTTAGTGTCTCATTCATCGTGTTTATTTTAATAAAGTGGAAACCCAAAAACATCCACATTATCTGTCTTTGTTTATCAAATTGAAGCTATTGTTATTTATTTTGAGAAAAGATATGAACACAAGAAGCAATTTCTAGAGTGAAACGGTAACTACCTGCCAAGTTAATCAGATAAATCACTTACTGTCTCCATGGCATCTGAAATCTCTCCAACTGTTGCTCTACACCGAGCAGCCTCAATGCCGAGCCCAAGGAGATTACCATCTCCACTCTTGCAACACTCCGTGATCTTGTCAAGAGCCTCCTTTACCTGGGTTTAATTATCAGACATGGAATAAACAACTGATTTTTCAAATCTAAAAAAAAAAAAGATTAAGCCTGAAAGGAAAGCATTAACCATAAATAAGATTTATTTATTCAATTCATTAAATGTCACGTCAGTGGCTCACTGATAAGATGTCTTGTTTTGGAACATGATATTTAGCAAGGTCAGAGACCTAATGTGTGGCGATGATTGCACAATTCTGGCCCAAGAGCTGATGCACTTTAGACACATTATCTCACTTGGCTATTGACTGTTTGTACACAAATGATGTCTAACGGGCACCTTGAACAGTTTGAAATGGAAATCGGGTTTACATTAATCCATAGTCAACCTTTAAATAAGTATTATATGTAACCCACTGCCTCAACCAGATATTTATGTTAGGAAGAAGTAGATGCTGAAAATTAAATTGAGCCTGAATTAGGACATTTTTTTGGAGAGGCTAAAATACTTAAGTTCAAAATTTTATTATAAACGTCATGTTCACAATGACATAAGACCGTTTTGAGACAAATGGTCACAAATTCTGTTTACATCATCTGATTTGCACTTTAACTTTAACAGTGAGACAGAATGTCCAGTTAAAACTTGTATCTTTTTGGAAGAAATTATCATTTGAAATTTCTTTAAGTCCTACTTTATTCCAATTTTAAACTTCTTGTAACTACAGATTTAACTGTTTTTCATCAAGAGAATATTAATGGCCATGGAGTCACATTGTTATTATTGTTCTTTTGGAGAATCCTGTAAGATATGGTTGAAGTAAAATTGAACCCAGATTATGAAGGGTTAATTTAAACATGATATCAAATCAAGGCGAGGGGTGCTAAACCTGCCCAGTTCCAGAAAATTCTTGGACAAATATGGGATTTATATGAATATGTAGTAATGATGATGATGCTGATGATAATGATGATTTGGTGATCCTAATGTTCTTGCTGATATTGTTGTTGTTATTGTTAATTGTAATGAGGGCTTTTCTGGAAAAGTAAAATGCTATCACCAATCAGGAGAATAGTTGTAAATTAGGAAACTCGAGAATGAGAACATTTGTGAGGAATTACCTGATTCAACTAGGAGAGGTCTTGGTGCTGTGGAATTATCAATTTTGGTATTTAGTGCTTTTTGGTGACATTGAAAAGAGGTGGCTTTTATTTATTAGTCATATCTAGCACCCTTAAATTTACAATAAAACATTCAACAAAGAACCCGTCTTTCGTTATGCTTATTTCTCACCATGCGTTCTCACTAGCATCAATGTGGATACATATTCAATACAGGGCAATAAAGAAATACCTTGTTTGCATCTCTCGTTTCCTTGACCATAGCAAGTCTGGCACATTGTTTCTGTTTGACGATTGTGTTGTCGATGCTGAGAACGTCCACAGCTTCCTGTTCTGGCAGTCTGTATTTGTTGACACCAACGATTGGCTCTGTGAATAACACAGCATTGACAAAGAAAAGACTAGAAATGTGGTATGCATCATCAAGTTTCCAGACGTTGAGCAAATTTGAAGAAAAAGAAAAAAAATTACATCTATAGGATGCACAAGACACTTTATTTTGCAAAGGTAAGAGTTGTCAGATTGTTCAATTAAAACCAATTTTTTACTTAGGAGTTTATGTCATGATGTAAATAAGAATGGTGATATTTTTCCATTTTCATATCTATATACAGCGCATTACTAATTACACACCTGCAGGTTTTATTTTGAAGTTTTAATGACAACAATCGATCTTAAAACCAAAGCATATTTCATTAAAATTGGAATCCGCGACCAGTGTATCTGATATCTAAATAGACACTTGAGATCACTCTGTTTGTAGGACATCACGTTTACTCTCATTACGGTACCCAACAATCCTTTTACTGTTGGGTAAACATCAATAATGAACAAAATCGATTTGGCAGAGGATCAAATTCAATTCATATCATAAGCATATTACAACACTTCATAGACTTATAAAGACTGACTTCTCTCCCCAATCCACTCCTTCAGTCATGAAGGGATTGCTTTGACAAGAAACCACATATCTAGTAATTAGCTTCTCTCAAAGATACACTTCCTCACAATAAAAATATCGTCTCACATCTCCATGCACAAAGAAGAAATATATTTCGATAACAAACAACATAAGTGGAAAAATATGTAACATGTATTCTGATATCCAATCATCAAAAGAAATCAGTTCAATACATGACAGGACGTTGTTAAAGTCCTCCAATTAATATAAGCATAAATAAGCAACAGCAATTAAACGTTTATAGCACAAAGACTTTTTCAACAATAATGACCTAAAATAAAATCAATTACTGAAGAAATGATACGATCACGTCTAATACAGGGAACCATTTAAAAAAATAAATCATTAAATGCTCTAACCTGAGCCTGAGTCTATCCTCGCCTGCCTCCTAGCAGCACATTCCTCTATCTTTAACTTGGGCATTCCAGAAGCCACAGCTTTGGCCATCCCACCCATTTCCTCTATCTGGTGATGGTAAGTTATTCATTTATTTTTGTTTTACAATTTCAATTACATCCTCAACAATGAAAATTATTAAAAAGTAACAATTATTTTTTAAAAAATAAAAAAGAATTATAATATATACACAGCAACACACATTTGACGAACTACACTGGACAGTGGGAAATTTAGTCGAATCCGTGTTTTGACGAATATGTGAACACAGCTGTAAGACAAGATAAACAAATTGTGATGTAGCCTACTGTAAAAGTATCGATGCTATGCACTGAGATAAAATACTCATAACTTCCACCAGCCGGATGTAATGTGCCAACACACAAAATTATGTGTAACCTTAAATGTTTATAGTCTGATTGATACAATTTAGAGAGAACTCAGAATTCTTATTGCTTTTTTGTTATAAGATTGAGTCTTTTGTCTGGTTCACTTAACAAAATTATGCTAATTTCATTTGAGATTAGATCCATTTATAAATCTATTTGATTTTCTAACTTACTTCTTGGATGACTTCCAAAGCAGCATCATAAATCTGATTGGTCAGATTTTCCATCATATAGGAACCACCCCAGGGATCAGCCACCTGAAGTAAATGACGATAGAGAAAAATATTCATATATTATGTCAGGAAACAAAAATTAAGATTGTCGAAATTCAATTTTATTGAAAATAACTTTATATTTTAAGTTTTTTATTTAGTTCTAGTGAAATCACGATTTCCTTGGCAGGCAGAACTGAAAAAAGTATTAAACAAAATTGAAAACAACAGCTTGAAAAAATGAATAAAAAACGAACATTAGAAACTAAAAAAGGCGAAAAGAGCTGGGCACCAAGACTACTAGGGTAGTAGCTGGATTGTAAGAGTATGAAATAAAAAGGATTATGACATCTTTAAACAAGTAAAGAAAAAATTCCAACGAACGAAATTTTCAGGTTCAAAACCTCAGACAGTATTAAAAACTATCATTATTCGTTTGTTGGCTGAATTTAGTTGTGCTCCTGAAGAATTATTCTAATTTGGTGTTAGACGAGGAAGTTGAGGAAGGTTTCGGCCAAAACTCATTCCTTGTTTGATATTTTTCTCTGTTTTTAAGTTGTCATATTCAACTTTGTTTCATACTTCTATGGTATAAAAAGTGAAGATTTAAAGATAACAGTTGACTAGGTAAAGGAAAAATTTCACAATATTAATTGCTATAATTTAAAAATATGGGTGGGGGGAGGGGGGGAACTATATCATTTTTTTTGTCAGAATCTCTAAACCATTTTTAACTCAAACAAAAGAAACAAACAATGATGATGAGAATGACAATCTATGGGTGGAACACTTCAAGGAGGCGTCCATTACATTTTAAACTAAAACCCCTTCAGTTTGGTCAATTGAGTTAAATAATGAGTGGCATATACTCATTTTTCCAAAATGCATTCCGTTTATCCAACAACCTGCTGGTATAAAGCATTTGAGAAATATTTACGCCTTTAACCAATTAACTGCCATACTCCAGAAAGGCACATATTTTAAAAAATGACCAGAAAACTTGTACTTCAAATATAGATCGACTTAAATGACCCTCATCTTGGGTCCCAGGTTTGTGAGTTTTTGGCAAGATGAGGGTTATTTAATCAATCAATATTTGAAGGACGATTTTTCTGGCCAAATTTTTAAATAAATGTCTTTCCACAGTAAAATCAACTGGTTAAAGAAGTACTACAGATAGTAGGAAGGTACCATAATTTCTCTTTATTTTTGGATATACAACTTTGACAGTAATGCTCCGTCTGACTGAGTCAGTCGGTTTATATGAAGAAGAATATGAAGAAGATAACAACTCACCTTAGGAATACCAGACTCCTCCTGTAGAATTAATTGTGTGTTTCTGGCAATTCTGGCACTGAAAACAGTCGGCAATCCGAGTGCCTCATCGAATGAGTTTGTGTGTAAAGATTGAGTACCTCCAAACACAGCACCCATAGCTTCGATGACAGTCCGGATGATATTATTGTACGGGTCCTAAGACAATAAAGATGGTAACAAAGTGACATTGACTAAATTTGTTATTATGTTACAGTAGTGAAATCAATAATGATAATTTATTTGTAGCCTAAATTACACTAGTTTCCTTAAATCACATACCTTCATTGTGAATAATAAATGCAATTTTTCTACACTTTTTCATAAGTCGGGTTCTAAAAATTTGAGTGTTATTATCATTTATCTATATTACAATAAAAGATTTTTGGCCAAAAAGATAAAAGCATTAAGTCATTATTTGGATACAGTCAGACAGGTTACAAGTAAAGACTCCTCACCTGTTCTGTGAGAGACCAGCCTGATGTCTGACAGTGAGCCCTCAATAACAATGACTTGGGTAGCTTGGGATTAAATTTTTCTTTCATCAACGTCGACCACAATCTCCTCCCTGCTCGCATTTTAGCAATTTCCTGAAATTAATTAAATCCATTATATTGATATATGAAATGACTACTTTTATCTCTGATTAGACAGACCTGCCAACCCTTCACATTCCAAAAGTGGAATCAGAACGCTTAAAAATAGGAATTTGAGACAAAAAATAGGAATTTCAACCTTTTAATAAACACCCCTCTCTCTCTCTCTCTCTCTCTCTCTCTCTCTCTCTCTCTCTCTCTCTCTCTCTCTCTATCCCTCTCTCTCTTCACTCTTTTTTATTCTTACCATTATCATCATTTTTTGGAAAATCGGAATTTTAGAGATAATGGCGGAATAGTACAAAAAGGAAGAGTGAAAATAGGAATGATTCCGCCAAAAGCGGAAGGGTTGGCAGGTATGGATTAGATATCAATCCTTATCAATAGTACCAATCTTTGTTTTCTCTGCATTCATGTATATGATTAAGCATTATCAAAATGATAAAGATTTTTTTTAAAAATGGAGGGGACTGATTATTGCTTGTGTCTTTCAATCAGATTTATCAGGCATTGCATCACACTATGCTTTAAAATGTTATGGAGAGAAAGATAAAGGGAGTAAATGTGACTCATAAATAAGGGAACAACACAAAACAAACGACGTTTCCTTATTTATGAGTCACATTTACTCCCTTTATCTTTCTTTCCATTTTATCGACTCATTTAGCCAACTCTAGTTTTTGGTTTTAAAATATTATTTTGCAATCAGTGTCCATTCCCTTAAATAAAAAAAAAATTTAAATCATCAGAAACCGTGAAAGTATTACCATATAAAAGTTCATCCCTATCCCCCAAAAGAATGAAAGTCTGGGTGCAAACTTGTCCACATCTAATCCTCTGTTAACTCCTTTAAAAAAATACAAATGAAAGAAAAAAAGGTTTTAAATTTTAAAATATTTTTTTTTCATATTTGTGATGGCATATTAAATAAATGCAGGGCAAGATTGTAAAATAGGATATTTTTCTTATGAATAGCTGATTAAAAAAAAAAACCCACCAAAAATACAAAGAACAAAAATAAACAAAAAAGCAGTTTTTATATTATGCAATATCCATTAAAATGTCTTAAAAGCCCCTTTACAACGGGTCCAAAGTCAAGAAACACTAACATTTGGGACGAAACATGATGCCAGTAAAGTGACAATGTGACAACACTTTTGAACTCATTTAACAACTAAGAACTGAGAGAATGTCAGTAAAGAGGCTTATCTAAGGACTCAACTGTTGTTTGTTTGTTTTTAATGGTTTTATGGCGTTTGCAACAATTTAGGTCATATCAGTGCCAGTAAAAAGGATGAAAATGGAATAGTAAAAAGTTCTAGAATTACAATTAAAGCACCCAAGAATAAGTAAGACAAAGGTGAATTAGTTCAATTGAGATCACCTAAATGTCTCATCCAGACACAAGGAACACACTCAAATGTTTACGATTCTATGCATGTAAAACAAAAAATAATAAAGTGCATAATAAAGAGACGATTTAAAAGACAAAAATTTCATCTCCCAAATCTCAAACTATACATTTGACTGTTTCCCTCTCAGCCAGGGTCAGAACAAAACCAAGTAATCTCAATCCAAGACAAAGACAGAAAGCATATTGGAAAACAGATATAGGGGGATAGAAGACACAGTACATGCCTCCCTGCCCACTATGGGAGGTCAAGAACCCCACCCAGGACTCAACTTTGTGCCGCTCACAGGATTCTTGAGCCAGAGTACTGAATGTCATGCTGAAAAGTCATACCACAAGACCACAAAAAAAAAAACAACACACAACCAGGTAACTAATTGTCAGAGAAAGGGAAATGCAAAATATAAATTTATAAAAATGGTCCAAATGGCAGAGCAATTCGAGCTAGATGTCAGCATATAATTATTCCACCATGAATAATCATCTTCGGGGACCCCATAACTCCAATGGTAGATTCTTGACTCACAAACTAAGGGACCCGTTTAAATTCTAGGTTGAGCTAAAGTTCTTTTCTGACCCAATTTATAACCCAATAGATAATGAGGAAGCCGGGTCTGTTAGATCTGGAAGAAAGTATTTTGTGATAGACCAGCATCCTATCTAAATAACGCAATGTAAAGCCAGTTCAACCCAAGCTCCAATAACCTTAAGGCTCGGAAGAACAATGTCTTTTTTTCCACTTCTACAATTGAATACATATCTAGCATGTCTAAAGAATTAAGATAGGAAGCAACCATTCTTAAATCGACCAGCTAACATTAGTGGACTTACCCTGCCTGACATATTCCAAACCATCTGCCAGGGTGAATGCCAACTCCAAAATGGCGTCTGCCCCTGCCTCTTGCATGTGGTAACCAGAGATGGAAATAGAATTGAACTTGGGCATAAACTGAGGATTCATTAAATTTTTACATTCTTCTATAATGGCTGCCACAACAATTGTTACCTATCATTTCAATCTAGTACTATACCACAGTGAACAAAATTTGATATAAATGATTATCCTAATATTGGGAAAACTGAATGCTCTGAAACTCATATTTTTTAGTTAGTTCTGATCATTCTGAATTTGGTTTTACGGCTTCTGATTGACATACCAGGTTGAGGTGTGGATCATATCTGGTTGCATAATGCTTCCCAGAATATAGCCAGAATAGCAAATGAAGAACAATAACACTGTGTGAAAAATCATTCTAGCCAAATTTAAGAAAAAAACAACATTTGTGTTAGTGGTAAAATAATCCTATTCAAACAGGATCAAGCTTTGTGGTCTTGTGGTATGACACTCGCCTTTGTACCAGTAGATTCTGGGTTCCAGTTCTGCAATGAAGGACACAAAGAGAGTCCTTAGAAAAGGCTCTTTACTCACATTCTCTCACTGTACTCAGGTGTAAAATGAGTAGTTGACAGTTAACGGCGTTCTCTATGTCAAAAAAAAAATTGTAATATCACCTCACAGGTCATGTTTTGTCACATTTGTTAAGCGATGCTGTTGGTTAAAGACTCTCTGTAAAGCGCCTTGATCATTTTTAGTGCTAGATTGCGCTATATAAATGCTCAAGTTTGTTTTTTTCCCTTTGATTTCAGCTATCTATATATATGATCAGGAGAGTGGCTTAAAACATTTAAGAGTATCTTATTTAAAAAATAATGTTCAAACCCTACATCCTTTGACTCAGAGACTAGAACTTAAACCTGAAACAACTAGACCATTTCCTTTTTAATATGTCATACTTTTGATGTGTATTCAAAGATATCCCCTATGATTCTCATGGAAGGTTCTGGAGGATAGATGTACGTGTTTCTGACCATAAACTCTTTCAAGATATCGTTCTGAATGGTTCCTGCAAGGTCAGCTTGTTTGGCACCCTGTCAATAAAAATCAATATTTTATACAACTTGTTGAGATCAAAGGATGGGAATTTCTCCTATTCGCCAATTAATCAAAGAAGAAAAATAAACCAAACATGAATTAGATCACCATATGCTACAATGAGAATTTATTCTTACATTCAAAAGAAAAGCAACTCAACCCTTAGTGTTAATTAAAAAATATAAGGAAAGTAATATGTAAAAATAGTATCATAACCTTGTTGGTGTCAGTAATATGATGAGACGTGATGTTGTTTGATCACGTTTGATCTCAAGCCACTAACTCAGTCACAGAATCTCTGTGTTTCATCAGGCAGCAGCATGGAAAGGTCTTTGCTTCATATCCTGGAGATGACCTGGTGGTACATTGTTGCACTGATGCCTTGGATATTTCAGTCTTCCTTTGAAATAGCCACTAAATACAAATTTCCCCATAGGGATGAATAAAGGGAACTATATTTTTATTTTTTACTTTTATTGAACATTATTTTCCCTTCCTGAGCTGAGCACCATTTTAATAATCTTTACGGTTATTTATAAAAGACAGGGCAAGGCATCTACAGAACAAAGATTGATTTTCTATGAGTTAATTTCAAAACTACAAGATGAGGAAAGTCTTTTTTCAGGTTTTTCTGATTCTTATAAATGGTAGATATGTTATTTTTCCCTTCATTTTTGTTCTAATTCCATTACTTGTTTGCTGACAAATATTTTATACCTGAAATATTTGGTTCAAATTCTAATTTACAGACTTTGGAATCTCACTTTACAGATGGTACTTCATTACAATTTCTACCACCACTTACCTGTTCCTCAGCAGCCACAACGTACATAGACATGACTGGTAACACTGCTCCATTCATCGTCATGGAGGTGGATATCTTGTCCAAGGGTATTCCATCGAATAATAACTTGGTGTCTTCAACAGAGTCAATGGCCACCCCAGCCATACCTACATCTCCAATAACTCTTGGGTTGTCTGAATCATAGCTGTCAGAAAAACAGTGTCAATAGATTAGCCTTTGAAATCCAATGGAAACAAATTAATCCTTGCTTTTTTGTATAAAAAAAAATAAATCTGTGATGAGAAAATAACTGGCCACAGAACTTTAAAAGTTTAAAATATATTTAGGAATTCCACTAATGGACAGATAAATTTGAACCCCATTTTTCTAATTAAATAAATAAAGGTGATGATGAAGATGATGATGATGATGATGATGATGATGATGATGGTGATGATGATGATGGTGATGATGATGGTGATGATGATAATACACTGTGGACAACGATAACCAGTTACCTCATTTTCAGAGCCAGTGCACGGACCACTATGCCACCTGGTTAACAATGGCTGTTAATGGGTAGAAACTTACCCTCTATGAGTCGGAAGATCAAAGGCCACACTGAGTCCCTGCTGTCCTGCCTTAATGTTGTCTCTGTAAAACTTGTTACTTTCTTCTACTGTGCTAAAACCGGCATACTGTGGAACAGCAAGTGGAATACATTATGACTATTGAAAAGCATATAATATCATAATGGCAATGTAAGACAAAATAATTAAAATCTAATTCTGGTGAAACTATTTTTCAAATACCTTTTGGTATGCTTCTAGTATTTATCAACCTGACAAATGGACAAATCTAAATGTAATGAAAATTTAGGATGTTAAAATATCTGAATCAGGAACTTTAGGTTTTACAAATGAAATAAGAATTGATCACATGTGCAATGAATGGCATTCTGATATGAACAGAATGTACTCTCCATTCAAAACTTTTATGGCGATAGAGAAGATAAGCAAAAATATGACAATAAAAAAAAAAAAAACTAAGCAAAAAATAATCTGCCTGATCAAATAATGTATTTTTGATCATTGTTATCATTCATTGCTATTTCTAATCTAAACGCCTTTAATCTTGTGCTCTTCTGTCCAATGTCATATAACAATTTGTAGAATTATTGATGATGGAGCATGCAGTTCATTCATTTATTTAGTTATTTTTTTTTAAAAGGATTTTACAGCGCTTGCAACACATTAAGGTCATATCAGCGCCAGTAAAAAGGAAGAAAATGGGATAGTAAAAAGTTCTAGAATTACAATTAAAGCAGCCAAGAGAAAGTAAGACAAAAGGGGAACTGGGAACAAATAGGGATCAGATGTAGAATCCAAGAGCATACCACCAATGTACTTAGTTTGAGATCACCTAAAAGTCTCATCCGGGCACAAGAATAAAATCCAGCAAAGAGGAATACACTCAAATGCTTACATTATTCATTAAAAATAACAAATATAATAATGCATAACAGAGAGATGATTTACAAGGAAAAAAATATCATCTCCCAAAACAATAACTATGCATTTGACTGTTTCCCTCCCAGCCAGGACTCCGACCAGGGCCAGGAAAAAAACAAGTAATCTCATTCCAAGACAAAGACAGAAAGCATGTTGGAAAACAGATATAAGGGGATAGAAGACACAGTATGTACCTACCTGCCCGCTATGGGAGGTCTGGATCCCCACCCAGTTCATTCATTTAGAAAAGATATGGTTCAATAGTATATAAAACTTAAAAAGTAACCAGGGACGGCTGGTAATAATGGGCAGGGTGGGCAAATACCAGCCTGTTTTTTCAAGTTATATGCTGTATTACCAGGTCTGAAATAATCAAATTTAAATTAGATAATTTCAAAAGTTACTACTTAAACTTTATACTTCGTACTGAAATCAATTTGTGTGTATTTTTAATAGATTGCGAATCACCATGCATCCCGTAATGCATAAACCAGGATACGCTCCTGTTCTTTTTTATCACCCCCCCCCCACTCCGCCCACATCGTCATCTCATCGTTACGTCGCCTGACGGTGAACTAACTCCGATTTTTGCTGTCTGGCCTCTCTAGTACTAGGTCGGGCTAATTCAAATGAGCCCACCTTATTAACCAGTGAAAACTAAATAGAGATTTTGGCAAACGAACTTTTTCTTATTTATTGCCTTACTCGTGCTGGTACCATTGATGTAATGACTTTGGGAATGTTCCAGTATTGAATTAAATTTATTAATTTACTAATTTTATATCAATTTAGTATTAATTTGTGTTGTTTTTATATATTTGTTTATCCATTTAAACTTTTCTTTTTTTCTCGTTTTCTTTAGTGCTTCTCAAAACTCATTTATAAATTGTTTTCTTATTTGTTTTTTGTTGTTGTTGTTGTTGTTGTTGTTTTGGGGTTTTTTTTGTTTTGTTTTTTAACAAATTAATTTGTTAGTTCTTTTTTTTTTTAATTCTTAAAGTAATTACCGCTGTATTTTTATTGCCAGACAAAATAATTTTGCAAAACAATGTAATTTTATATTGTATTCCGTCTAATAAAACAAAACACTTTTATTCAAAAGTCACGACTAAATAAATATATAAAATACAACCACCATTTTGGTTTTCTCAACAATTGAATTAGTATACGAGAAATACTCTTCTGAGAAAGGAGAGAGTTGAATTCTAAGTTATAGAGGAAATACGGAAGGGTGGGCAGATTCCGTACTTGCCCGTCCTGAAGCTAATACATACATAAGATAGTTCGCGATGAAGAGGCGGGAAGCTCGGGGTTGGTTGGGTAAGGAGTAAAGATAACACGGTCGTTATTGTTATAGTCTAACGAATGCATGAGGAGAAATTGGTAACATTATTTTGTCTTAATTGTATTGTATGAAGTATTGGCGAAAGCCTAAGATTAAATAAACTGTGTTTTTGTTGGTCTTCTTTTGACTATGGAACTGATACTGATACTTGTCATAGCAGACCTGCCTACTTGAAATAGGAAAATAAAAATCGTAGTTTTCAGGGCTAATAAAATCGTAGATATTTTAACTACCCTTTAAAAAAATGACCGGAATTTCGTCTGTTTTGATAGATATCAAATTTTTAGAAACGAGAAAAAAATGATTGGAAACGTAATAATGATGGTGATGGTGGTAGTGATAGTGGTAGCGGTGGTGGTAGTAGTAATGATGGTGGTGGTAGTAATGATGATGGTAATATTATTATTGTTATTATTATTATTATCATCAGCATCATCATCATCATCATTATTATTATTATTATTATTATTATTAGTATTATTATTATTATTATTATTATTATTATTATTATTATTATTATTATTATTATTATTATTATTATCACCATCATCATCATTATTATTATTGTTATTGTTATTATTATTATTATTATTATTATTATTATTATTATTATTATTATTATTATTATTATTATTATTGTACGTATTGGTGGTATTACTATTGTTGTATTTTTTGTGGTTATTAATGGTATCAGTTTATTGTTTGGTTCCATTTACCATTTTTTTCCACTTTCATGTATGTGGTCATCAAATTGTATGATTTAATGTCGAAAGCCTAAGATTGAATAAACTTTGTAATTTTGTAATATCGTATGGTAACCACCATTGTCGACGACATCGTCGTTGTCATCATAATCATCATTATCATCATCATTATCATCATCATCATCATCATCATCATCATCATCATCATCATCATCTTCATCATTAACAACAACAACAATATTAACCACAAGTACTACAATAGCAATAAAAACAATATCAACATCATCATAAAATTTCCGTCATCGTCCCCACAAATATCATTCTAACCAACAGCACCACCAAAACCACTCCCATAATTACATCCTCCTCCACCACCACCACCACCGCTACCACTATTCCAACCACTACCACCACCGGCACAATCATTCTAATCATCAAGACAGCAGTGAAATGCAATTTGAGCTCTGAATGAAACTCGAGTCATATCGCTGTTGTTGCTTCTCGATTAAAACTTTAAGGTTACCACATACTACTAAAAACCAGTAATGTAACAGAAATATTAATCTCGCCGTTGAGGGATTAAAGCATCTCTTTAATTTTTCGAGTGAACGAAATGGACTTGTATTGTCAAGGTGTTGTCGCATTATGTCTCGTCGCTTTATTTTTTAGTTGTATTCTCTTTCGTGATTCATTTTTGATTACGTTTGGAATAATTAAAATCTACTGGTATTGTCATTTCATTATGAATGTGATTATTTGTGGTTGAAATATTATTTTTTAAAGGTGAAAAAAAATAATAATTAAAAAAAAAATGATTAAAAAATAAATAAATAAATAAATAACTTTAAAAAAATAAAAAGATAAATTTAAAAAAAAAAAAAAAAAAAAAAAAAAATATATATATATATATATATATATATATATATATATATATATATATATATATATATATATATATATATTATATATATATATATGACCTAATCATCTTTGCCCCACCACTGTAAATAGGCTAGAACCGCCACTGAAAGTAACAGACAAACAATATTTCCGCTCAATAGACTAAACTTAACCCTTAATTACGATGTTTAGCTCCATTCTAATATGAATTTATATTGTATCATTTTAATTAAGAGAGCAGTAACCGAGACGTGACACAAGCTTCAATGAGACATTCATAGAGAATATAGGTCTGCATTTTATAATGTTTTCAGTTGATGGTGATTGATAAGATTCGATTATGATATTAACAAGTTTCAAACACCAACTTTACAGTTTGTAGTTACAACTGGAAAACATTACTCTTTATTAAAAAAATGTTCATTACAGTAGAATCAGTCAAAGCAGTTACAATTGTGAGTTGTCATATTAATAATTCATAAATAGTGTAACTTTAACAATTATAATTAATGAATACATTACACATTTATAACCCATATTAGTGGTTTTGAATAGTTTTATCATTTCTTTTTAATAGAGGCAATGCTGTTACCAGCCAGGTATTCATATCACCAGATTATGGTGTGAAAATGTGAATAACAAGCCTTTTCCAAGCAGTCAAGTTTGTGCCATCCTCAGCAGAAATTGAGTTTTCAACCTACAGGTCACAAGTCGAGTGACGTATAAATTGAATTCTATAATATAAAAATAAGGCAAAGAAAATTGTGAGAATAAGGCCCCTACTTGTCTAATAGTCCACGGTCTGTGTGTGTACATTGTGTAGTAGGGTCCTCTAGTGTATGGATACACACCAGGGATTTCTGGCTGTATCTTTTCCATGTCATCTTGTGTGTACACTGGTTTGATGTTGATTCCCTGAATTGTGAAAATATAAAAGTTTGTGAAATTGAATAAGACGGGGTCCTGCTCATTTAAAAAGAGTCAGAGCACTCTGAAATAAAAATATATAAAATTAAATTTGATTATAAATATTTTTCTTTTGGAAGCATTCCCATTTTATAATATAAAGGGAGAAAATGACATTTTCACCTTCTAATCCATTTATTTTTGGTGAGAACAAAAAAAACAAACCCTCCACACTTCTTAAACAAAAAATATTTTCTTCACACAAAATGTATTTACA
The DNA here is from genome assembly GCF_034508935.2 of Berghia stephanieae. Classification (NCBI taxonomy): domain Eukaryota; kingdom Metazoa; phylum Mollusca; class Gastropoda; order Nudibranchia; family Aeolidiidae; genus Berghia; species Berghia stephanieae. Next base: position 33,000,836 of record NC_088361.1, read on the forward strand.
AAAAAGAAGGATAAGGATATGCTATGGAGAAAGTGCATGTATTTGAGATTTCTGCCTATCAATGTAAGAACACCACCTCAAACTCAAATTAATAGTTACAATACATCACCAACACAACAATATTCTTTTGATTTTGATGTGAAGCGGTGTTAAGTTTAGCATTACCTCAGCTGTTTTCCATGTAAGAGTCTTTTCCACATCCTTTCCTTTAAGTTCCTTTGACGCCCCTTTCTTCCATTCTTCATCAATGGGTTTTTCTGTAGAGTACCTACAGCCAAGAATGGATGAGTTCTGTAATATAAAAGTTTATCTGAACCATTACAAGGTATTCATTCTGGTTGGCTGCCCAAAAATAAAATGGTAAAATTAAAAAAAAATAATAATAAAGTCACGGACAATGCACAAATAAACCAACGATGTTTAATTGTATGAATGAACAAAGCCAAGAAATGCCTTCACATCAGTGCTAAAAATGTTTTTCAAAATCAAATCCCACTGAAACAACTTTATACTATACAAGTGGCCCATTAGGCACCCTTTTTGTATACTTCCTCTTACAAACTTACCATGTCTTTCAATGTCTTTAACCAGATTATCATCAAAATCTGAGTCAAGTGACAAGTAATTTGGACTTTTGATGGAGCCCATGTTACAATTCATTTTATACTCCAGTTACCGAAATAATCTCGAGCTTTCATGGCTCTGATTGGCAACAAACAACTTTTGACATATAGAAATTTAGATACAATAGGAACTCAGCTATCATGTAACACCATGTGCTTAGATAGTGGACCTTAGCAAAATGTTTTTGCAAGTCTAATCACCTCTGTTGTGTATAAGTTTTACTGTATCTATTATCATTTTTTTAAAAGTCTTAGGTGACCTGTTGATTGTATTTAAGTTGGTGTGGCCTGTATCCATTATACGGAAAATGGTTCATTATCATAATGTTGAAAACAACTTGTCATTTTGGAAAGGATTGATCTAATAATGACAGAACTGAACAGATAAATGCCTCCTACAGAGAAACAATTTAAAGATAAGCAATGGAAGACAGAAAATCGCCATCACTATCAATTTTTCTTTTTCAGCTTTTCATAGTGTAGACATAAACATATGTAAAATAGTTATGTATATATAAATAGGATAAATAATCACTAAAGTGGGGGAAAAGCGTAAAGTGCTTTTAAAAATTATTACATTTGTGATCCAATTCATTGAAAATTACGTTTCAATTCTAAATTACTTAGCATAAGAAAGTAAACATAAGTCTTTGTGAAGCTGTTTACCAGATGGATTTTTTACGTTCTCTATGGGATATCAATGAAACCAATCCTGATAATATGTTCCTTGGCAAATTAGCAAGGATGAAAAAAAGGATTGCAAATGTCTATATGGATATTACTTCCATATTGACACACTTTAACCCCCCCCCCCCCCCCCTCCCTCCTCCCCCAGTATAGGATTTCAACTCAAAGCAAATTTCATTATGAATGACTTTATTTATGAAAAAGAAAACTCTACCTTCAGAATATCACAGTGGAAATATTCTGAAACACACTTCTGAGCAAATAAAAATGAATAAAATGGATAATAATGTCACGAATCACTTATTCATCGCAATAAAGCCACAATGTGTTGTAAAGTAAATGCAAAATAAAAACCATCTCTCTTTTCTATAAGAAAAAGGGAAAACTGTGTAATAAGAGAGAAAGTAAGTCACTTCAGTCACTTGGTTAAAAGTAGAAATTCCATACCTTTCTGACAGTTCTGAGACTGCGGTGGAGAGCTACTCTGCTGACTTGGAACATCTCCACAAATTACACTTCTCTGACTAGCTATGAAAGACCAATCCGTTCAGACTGCAGTCTAGTAAGAAGGCAATTTAGGCCTAATGATTTTGGGAAGAGTAGAATTAAAATTAAACTCATAAATGCATTAAAATTTGTTGATGTAAAAATATTGTCAATCTGAGGACAGTTATTTATTTAAAAAAAAAATCTTTTAATATTACTTTTGAGCGTATAATAATAATAATAATAATAATAATAATAATAATAATAATAATAATAATAATAATAATAATAATAATAATAATAATAATAATAATAATAAAATTAGTATTATTATCAATATTATTATTATCATATTATAATAGTAGTAATAATAATAATTATAATAATAATACTGATGATGATGATGATGATGTTGTTGGCGACGACGACGATGATAATAATAATAAAAAGAATAATAATAACTATTATAATAATAATAATAATAATAATAATAATAATAATAATAATAATAATAATAATAATAATAATAATAATAATAATATCATTGTTATAATAATAATAATAATAATAATAATAATAATAATAATAATAATTATTATTATTATTATTATCATTATTATTTTGCACTGAATGGACTGGATAGCTGGTGCAATATTACAACTTTTAGATTTTCAATGCGTCTTTTTAAATATTATATTTCACTATTACAATATTTGCCACTGTTTTGAGTCAGGTACTCATTAACATCAGAGTCAAGTTGACTGATAAATGTAATCAAAATTAAAAGTGCCTTTCCCAAGGAAACTGCCGAGACCAGAGAGTAAAGAGTTCAGTAAATCACTTGAACGTACCAATGAGGCACCAAAGCCACAATAACTACAATCTACTTCATTTTTAACATAAATTAAGTAGTGTGGTTCTTATCATATGTTAAAGAAATTGTGAAAATATATGAATAGAAAATCAGTAGTCTATCTCTAATTCTAATTTAATAAAACTAAAATAAACCAAAAAAATAAAATAAAAAAGATTTAGTAGATACAAATACCACCATGCCAAGCCGATAGAAATGAATGATAAATATGAGGAAACAGCTGCTTGTCTATACAAACATTTGATTAATTCAGGCGGAGTCAGCAAGTCAATATAATTAGTTTTAATTAATTTGACAACCGAACAGATCAAGTTCTCAGGACACAGGTCACTTACGAACCTACTCGCGATCGTCGAGTATGCATAATGCCAAGTAAGACAAAGAGAAATTTCAAAATGGGAATGGTGTGAAGTTGAGATTATTAACTTCCATGGAGAAAATCAAAAGAAAACCAATTAAGAGTTGAGAACATCTTTTTTATGAAAAAGAAAAATACATTAAAAATATATATATATATATATATATATATATATATATATATATATATATATATATATATATATATATATATATATATTATATATATATATATATATTGGTTAAAATTGATTGAATAATATTTTATGGATCATAATAAATATTTAACTTAAAAAGAACAAACTGGAAGAAACATCATAAGGGGCACAACTCTAATGATGAAAACTGTAAACAAACCGGACTGATGTCTATTGTCAAGGTAAACCGGCCAAAGATATTTATGTGTACCACTCTTACTGTAATAGTAAGAGGGTCACGATAACTCCAATCTTACTGTAATAGTAAGAGGGTCACGATAACTCCAAACAGGGCATAAGAGAGAGAGAGAGAGAGAGAGAGAGAGAGAGAGAGAGAGAGAGAGAGAGAGAGAGAGAGAGAGAGAGAGAGAGAGAGCCAGTATTTTTCGGGACCTCACCACAGCAGTGGTTGGTTAGTTGCGACTTGTTGGCTCAATTGAACTTGTAATTAATTTTTTTTAAAAACAAAAACAATTTCCTTTATTCATTACATAGGAGAATATCTTTCTCTAGAGTCTATTCCAGGGGAAGACAGGAATAACCCAGACATCAGCCGCAGTGCAGCACCGGCACCGCAAATTGAGCTAGGGCGAGGGTTATGCTCAAGGCCACACAGCACAGCGGCGGGTGATCGAACTCGGTACCTTTCGATACGAAGCAAGGGACGTACAGCTGAGCCAGAAAAGAAAAAAAAGAAAAGCAATTAATTAAACTAGCGTCCAGTCTAAATAGTAGGAGGTAATTGTTACCAGTGGCGTGGCATGCGAACAGCATAAGATGGTGTCAGAATCAGAATAAGAAAATAACTTACACATGCTATAAAAAGAAAGAAAAGTTTTTAGAGAATTGACTACTTTAGTAAAGAAAATTTGCATGGTGATGTTTCTATCCCTGCAATTATTTTCATAATTTGTTTGAGGAAATCACGAACTGCAACTCTTAACTATAATATCAGCTTTGTGAGTTGACTAAATTATCGACTGCTCCTTTTTAATTTCGCACGAATATTTTCACTCATACATTTAGCAATGACTATGAAAAATGTTTTTTTCTCTTTTTGAGGAAATTTTTTGTCTAAAATCAAAGCCCTATCTCCACTGAGTAAAAATGTTTTTGAATTTTGAAAATCCATTCATAAATAATCAAGTTATGCAGTTTCAAAGGTGTCATTTATTTGGATGACCCCCAAAGAGGAAAAAAACGCGAAAATATGGGACGCTTTTTCGGCATTGTTTTGTTTTGTTTTGTTTGTTTGTTGCTTTAGGTCTCTTCCAACACAATTGAGGTTATATGAGAGACCGCTGAAACAAAAAAACAAGCAATCTAACAAAAATAGTACAAATGTCAATCAAAATCATAACCTAAAGATATCATAAGCTAAATTATAAATAACCAAGAACAAACAGGCAGAGGATTTACAGGAAAAAAAATATCCCCTGTCAAAAATACAATCACAAACCAAAGAAGCAGGATAGGCTAGTAAAGAGAAGAAGCATTTTTTTTCGACCTTTGGTTGTATCTTGCGTAATAAGTGGATTAAAAGATTGAAACTTGAAGAGCAAATAAGGATGGTGTTTTGTAAAATACGGGAAAATTACTCGTCATATTCATATGAAATTTTACAACCAAAAAGAAGAAATGTTCATGTATTACCTTGTCAGCGACAAAACCTCCACGCCCGGTAGTTTTAGAAATATTTTACTCCAAAGAGTAAAAATCTATTTTTAACGGTCTTCTGGTAATCGCACGAGTTTTGTCGCTTGACATAATCTAAAATGACCTTTTTACTAACTGTGTGCCAACTTTCAGTCATATTCATCGATAAACAGCGTCGTAATTAATTTTTTAAAATAGCATATACGAAACGGCTTCGTCCCATATTTTGACGCGAATTCGGGCACTTCGTGAGCGAAAAAGAGGCCCAAAGATTTGTGTGGGATCGTCATTGCTAATACATTATTTCATTCATAAAACCAGAGGCTTTCTCAAACGTAGAGGAACCTTTTTTAAAAAGTAAATAAAAATGAACACTTCAAAATCGGAATTAAAATGTGTCGCGCATATTCTGTTGTTCTGCCAAATATAAAACCAGACTTTTAATTTATAAAATGATCTCGAACAAGTGGAGAAAACCATCAAAACTGATGTCATAATCGGCCAAAGGAGTCCCACGTCTTCACACAAGTTCAACTTTAATATATTGGTCGAAGTAATCCGAATGCAATGAGAGTTTTGTTTAAATTGTGTGAGTATAAGATAGTCATTCCTTTAAATCTCTTTACGACTGGTATAATGGAGACTGGCATGAAAAGTTGAATATTTTGATAAGAGGAAGGCAAAATTTTAGACAAGCAACAGAAAGGAAGCTCTGTATCACTTTTGTTATAATTCTAACAACTTCAATATCACTACAACCGATATTGCAGTTACTATATCATAAGTGTATGGCTTGATAGATCATTCCAATTCTGAGGGCCATCCAAAGGAATCTGTTTTAAAAAAATGTTTTTAAGGGTTTTACGGCGCTTGCAACACATTATCATTAAGGTCATAATAGCGCCAGTAAAAAGGAAGATAATGGGATAGTAAAAAGTTCTAGAATTACAATCAAAGCACCCAAGATAAGATAAAGGGGAATCGGTTCAAATAGGAAAGATGTAGATTCCAAGAGCACACTATCAAAGTACTTAGGTTGAGATCACCTAAAAGTCTCATCCAGACACAAGCACAGGGCCCAAATAAGAGGAATGTACTCAAATGTTTACAAATCATATATAATATGTAAATAAAACATAATACAGTGCATAACAGAGAGATGATTTACAAAACAAAAAAATATCCTCTCCCAAAACTAACTATACATTTGACTGTTTCCCTCCCAGCTAGGGCATCCGGCCAGGGCCTGGACAAAACCAAGTAATCCATTCCAAGACTAAGACAAAAAGCATGTTGGAAAACATAGTGGGATAGAAGATACAGTAAGTGCCTCCCTGCCCACTAAAAGGAATCAGTTCATTGGAACGATATCATATCTGCATAACGGCTTTGTCTGTAATATTCTTATGCTACTTGACATAAGATCATGTAAGCCTAAAACAAGGAACACTTCAAGGATATATTATAGGAAATTTTTAAAATTCTAAGTTTTTAAACAGTAATAAATACAATTATACAGTGTTTGTTAGGAATATTTTGTAGTGATGAAATAATATTAATATTTTAGATTTTAGAATATTTTCATCAACAGGGGTTTTGTAACACAAAAAAGCATGTGGTATGTTGCAATTTTTTATGTTGACGAAGCAAAAACCCATACCGGAATACAATCGAAACCTGATTTAAAGTGTTGATCATGGTATTTGTAATTTGTTGATTATTGTGCATTCAATTAATCTCTAATTTAGATCGTAATAAAAATAATAATAATAATAACAATAATAAAGCAAATCATAATCAGAGAGGCCGAACCTCAGATTTCACATGTATAAAATCCACTTTAGAGTTATAATTCTGGGTTACAGACAACTTCCGTCAAATTCCTGTGAGGTCTTATTGTGTTCCAAGGAAGCCTCCACCACTTCCATAGTGTCATCAAAATCACTACAGTGTCATATTCACCTCCCCCTACCCTTTAACTTCAAATCATCATTATCACTGCCAGCACAATAAATCACCATCAACAACACCACCACTGCAACCATCATCATCATCACTACAACTACCAACACATCTTATACGAGTATCATCAATACCACCACTATTCCGACTTCAACCAAATCTTCATCATCAACACCGACACCACTAAAACAAAAACCACCATCACCACCACCACATTATCATTATCCCTGCTGCCACAACAACAAACACCATCACACCATGGTCACAACCACCACAGCCGTATCACCATCACTTTCAACTCGTAAAAACTGAAGCAACACCACTTTTTAAAAAAATAACATTATCTTTAATGGCAAAGGTCAAATTGGGTTTCCAGATGGTGTCCTATGTATAATCCTTTTAGCGCGTTGTCTTTTATAATCATCATCCCCACATATAACACTATTCAAAAACACATCAAGTGGTTTATGACTCAACACTCCACGATGCTCGAGTTTGGTTTTTATCTTTTCAAATTCTGCTTTTTCCTCATTGGTGCCTTTCACTTTAGTGACAGTCAATATGGCTTGCCACTGAAACAAACAGTTTAAAAAAACATTGATCAAATGAATAAATAAATGAGAGAAAAGGTTTAGAAAAATTACATTAACGCGTGATGTCAATACAACAGTTCATCATTTCAATACCCATTCATCCTTTTCAGTTCACTCCATTGGATAAATCAGAGAACTTTCTAAGTGTAGGAGCCATAACTCTGTACAATGATTTTTCTGTCATCCACACCTTTATTGCACAATTTCAACCATACAATCTATACAAACCAATCAGTGTGAGACCTGTTAAACAAAACCTTTTGTCATTGATGTGAAAGCATAAGGATAAGAATAATCTCACTAATCATGAACTAATAAGACACTTCATAGACCCACAGCAGAAAGTAATCAGAGAAGAAGCCGCTTTTGAACAGGTGTTTAACATTTGGCCTTTCTTACTTTCTAAGGGGGTTGGAAGACACTGCCTCATGACTCCAGGGTATGTTTTAATCTTTTTTATTCGTTAATTTTTTAAAAGCATATTATTTATGAAGCTATTTCAAATGTTTCATTATTCTTAAATAAATGTGCTCTCGATGAGATCATTTATTCTTTCAGCTGGCCGCGTGAAATAAAATTTCATTTCATAGGGTTAAGATCACTTGTTAGGTTCTCTGTTTGTTTGTTGCTTTAGGTCTCTTCCAACACAATTGAGGTTATATGAGAGACCGCTGAAACAAAAAAAAAAGCAATCTAACAAAAATAGTACAAATGTAAATCAAAATCATAACCTAAAGATATCATAAGCTAAATTATAAATAACCAAGAACAAACAGGCAGAAGATTTACAGAAAAAAAAATATCCCCTGTCAAAAATACAATCACAAACCAAAGAAGCAGGATAGGCTAGTAAAGAGAAGAAGAAACGACATCACTATCGGATCGTACACCCATGCAAACATCATAGGTATATGATTCAAGGGTGATGCTCCCATCCAACCACCCGCTTAGGTTCTCTGTACGGATGCTCTTACAATATTCAAGCTGCCCTTGGTCAGAGGCACTTTTTCCAGTGAATATTACCATCAGTTGACTAATAAAAGCATAACAACAATGAGATGAAAAAAGAATGTGAATACGACGCAGATTCCCCCCCCCCAAAAAAAAAAAACAAACCAAAAAACAACGAAAAAAAAAATCATGTACTTTAGTTCATAAAGAATATTGCAACAACTTTGTTACATCCAATATTTGGTTGTTACTCAGTGTTTGCTATTAACTATTGTAAGAAAAGTAGGAGAATATGGAGGTGGGAGGGGGTAAGATAATATACTTACAGCATCATGATATATTCTGAGATCCCACAATTTGCTGATATCATTAGTATCATGTTCCATGTTGGCTAATTTAGATAACACATCTTTCACTCGACTAAGCAGGCATAGGTTCATCAACTATAAGAAAATGAAAGTAAATTCATTTCATGTGAATAATTATTATTTTGTACAAGAAGCACTTAATAGCTTGTGATGTAAAAAGTTGAAAAACATACAGGACATAAACAAATGTTCACCCATCGCAATGGCAATAAAAATGTTTGGTGGCCATTTCAGATTTTTTACTATTCATATTTAAGACAAAGACTCGACAATTAATAGACCAATGGCAATATAAATTAATTTGTTACTAGCATGCTGTATTATGTAAAAATTCAAACCAGGGTTTTGCGATAGAAGACATCTGCGACCCCCAGCCTCGAAATGGTATTAAGTCGGGATTTTCAATTTTTGAGGGGTTTTTTTGGTACCCAATCAAAGCTTATTTCATGCCAAAAAATTTGATACCAAATTTAATGAGATATGCGCCCAGAGCCCTCCTGATGAAGGGATGTTTGGCGCACTATAAATCTATACCATTATTATTATATGACTGTTTGAAGTAGGGAGAGTGTAAAAACCAAGTTTTGAGAAAATCGACTTTGAAGTTGAGGCACCTTTTTCATGCAAGTCGAATGAATGGGCAAAGATAACTCCTTGGATATGGGCATCGAAAATTTAATGAGAGTAATAAAATTTGGCATGGGCTTAGAATATACATTTAATAATATGCATAAATTTTTTGAAATAATCCAATTGTTTCTTTTGTATTTATTTATTATTATGTAAGATGCCCTTAAATTGATAAAACCACCCAAAAAATTCTTGCGATTTTATGAAGTTGCTCACTTATTGAAGAGTTTTTTGACATTTAATTAAAGAATCAATGAAGTAAGAATTAATAATTTTTGTCTTATTTAATAGAGGAAAAACGATTTCAAAATGCTAAAGATTAAAGAACAGTTTATAATTTTAAAGTACAGTTTTGAAACTTCGTGAAGTGGGATTGACAGAGAGAGAAATATCAAGATAGAGGATGAGAGAGGAAAAAAAAGAATGTGAGAATTAAACACACAAACACTGGAGAAAGAGAACGAAAAAGAGAGAGATGAGAGAGAGAGAGAGAGAGAGAGAGAGAGAGTGAGAGAGAGTGAGTGAGAGAGAGAGAGCGAGAGAGAGAGAGAGAGAGAGGGGGGGGGGAGAGGAGAGACTGTACTTTTGACTTATGCCTACATTGAAGAGAGTGATTTTCTTTCTTTAACTTCAAATAGGATGAATTTTCTTACTTTGATCATTTTCACTTTAAACTTAATTTAATTAATTTTGTTCATTCCGACACGATACCGAATTATCACTATGGGCCACATATGTCCTTCCATAAGAAACATCTTCTTATAATAAAAGATCCTTTTGCAAAAGGGAAACAAAATTGGTAGAGAGTCTAGTTTTAACCAATTCTCCATTTCTAAAAAGCCTTACTTCAATGTTTCTGGCTATGATATCTGGCTTGCAATATTTCAAGGTCTCCAAAGCTAAATCTGGTTTGGCCTTAAAAGATAAAAGACGAGCATAATGAATGAGTAATGAATAAAGACTAGGACATTTGTCCATCATATCAAATTATGTTTATTTTGTTAGTAAAAAAAATGTGACCGGCTACTGATGTAAGTTGATAACTGTGAATGATAAAGTGGCAGACCAAGATGAAAAAAATATCTCCCCCCTCCTCCCCCACCCCAAAAAAAAACAAACAAAAAAAAACAACAAAAAACAAACCTCAATCTTCCTAAAGGAAGCCTGATAGTTTGCAAAGATTTTTTCCTGTAATTTTTTTTCTTGCAATAATTAATTGTTACCCCGTGTGGTGTCCGGGGTCCCTCAACTGAGAGGGTCAAGAATAGCCCAACGCCAAGCCAGCGTGTCGTAAAAGGCGACTAATGGTGTGTGATTCCCCCATCTTTGAGTCACCTGGTCCTCCAGGTTGGGGGTTGGCAAAGGGTTAACACCCCTTTCCGTTAAACTCAAACCGTTACAGAAACACAGACAGACAAACCAAATCCTTTTTTTAGCTTGGGCGACCGAAGAGTTTCTGGAATTACAGAATTTATGAAGGACAACAGACAAAGCCGAAAGGACTCTGCTGACCCGATGACGTCTTCGCCAAACAAGCAGCTTCGAATTGCGTCGTGGAACGTTCGCACCATGTATGAAGCAGGAAAAAGCTCTCAAGTTGTGACTGAGATGAGAAGATACAGGCTGCATATACTTGGAGTAAGCGAAACCCACTGGATACAATCCGGACAGAAACACCTCAAGTCTGGGGAGAAGATTTTATATTCAGGGAGAGGGGACGGGATTCATACACAGGGAGTAGGAATAATTCTAAGCAAGTTTGCCCAGAAGTCACTGAGAGGATGGGAACAATGCGGAGAAAGGATCATCATGGCGTCCTTTACAACACGGAGTAAGAAGATCAGCATGAACATTGTACAGATCTATGCCCCAACAAATGATGCAACAGATGAGGACAAAGATACATTTTATGGTCTGCTACAACAAGTCATTGACAAGTTGCCAAGGAAAGACATCAACATATTGATGGGAGATGCTAATGCAAAAGTGGGACAGGATAACGTAGGCTATGAAGGTATCATGGGACGTCATGGCATGGGAGAAATGAATGATAATGGTGAGAGATTTGCAAATTTCTGTGCATTCAACAGTTTTGTGATTGGAGGATCAGTGTTCCCCCATAAGAGGATCCACAAAGCAACTTGGGTCTCACCAGATGGTGTGACAGAGAATCAGATTGATCATTTTTGTATCTCTCGTAGATTCAGACGTTCATTGGAAGATGTGACAGTACGGAGAGGGGCAGATGTTGGATCAGACCACCACCTGCTATTGGCAAAGCTTAAGCTCCGACTCAGAAAACACGGGGCCAGATCACATACAAGAAGAAAATTCGAGGTGAATGCACTTGATGGGGAAAAGAATGAGGAATTCAAACTACAATTGAGTAATAGATTCCAACCTCTTACTGAGCTCGAGGAGGACATAGATGTAGAGTCACATTGGGCAAAGATCAAGGAAGTTTACATAACAACTTGCCACGAGGTATTGGGGGTAAAGAAATCGGAACATAAAGAATGGATAAGTCCAACCACCTTGGACCTTATTGAAAAGAGGAGAACAAGGAAGGAACAAGTGAATGCAAGCCGAACAAGGGCTTCAAGACTGGATGCACAAGAGCAGTATCGAGCCATAGCTAAGGAAGTCAAAAGATCTGTGAAGAAAGACAAGGAAGCATTCATGAACAGACTTGCAGAGAAAGCAGAAGCAGCAGCGACTGGAGGACACATGAGGATCCTTTATCAAACTACCAAGACACTTGCTGGAAAATATGGGAAACCAGAGGTACCAGTCAAAGACAAAGATGGGAAAACTATTTTTGGAAAAGAGGCTCAATCTGAACGATGGAGGGAACATTTCAACTGCCTTCTGAACAGACCACCACCAGACAACCAGCCAGAAATTTTGCCTGCAAGGAATGAGCTACCAATTAGCTGTGATCCACCATCGATAGCAGAGATTGTGGGTGCCATTAACAAGATGAAAAGGGGGAAAGCTGCTGGACCAGACCAGATTCCACCGGAGGCTCTAAAAGTTGATGCGGAAAGAAATGCTGAGGCCCTGCACCCACTATTTGAGAGAATCTGGAATGACGGGATATTCCCAAAGGATTGGAAGGAAGGACATCTTATCAAGCTTCCAAAGAAAGGGGACCTCAGTAATTGTAATAATTATCGAGGCATCACTCTTCTTTCTATCCCAGGAAAGGTTTTCAACCGTATTATTTTAGAGAGAATTAAGAATGCAACAGATGCTAAACTGCGGGACGAACAGGCAGGTTTTCGGAAAAAACCGTTCAACCACCGACCAGATTGCCTCTCTGCGAGTCATAGTGGAACAGTCTATAGAATGGAACTCTCCTCTTATTGTCAACTTTCTGGATTACGAGAAGGCTTTCGACAGTATTGACAGAGCAACATTGTGGAAAATTCTGGCACATTATGGACTCCCTGAAAAGATAGTAAACCTCATTAAGGAAATGTATGAAGGATCAAGTTGCAGGGTTGTACATGAAGATCAGCTGACTGACAGCTTTGAAATTAAGACTGGTGTCAAGCAGGGATGCTTGCTCTCTCCATTCCTGTTCATCCTTGCCATTGATTGGCTAATGAAGGAAACCTCCAAAGGGAGAAGAAATGGGATACAGTGGACCCCTGGACACAGTTGGATGATCTGGATTTTGCAGATGATCTGGCTCTTTTGTCCCACACCAGGACCAGATGCAAACAAAAACCACAATTATAAACAGCCTCTCGGAATCAATTGGTCTAAGAATACACCCTGCAAAGTCAAAGGTCTTGAGGATAGGTACGCGTCAAAGGGAGCAGATCAAAGTAAAAGATCAGGAACTCGAAGATATAGACACTTTCTGCTATCTCGGAAGTATAATTGACAAGGATGGAGGCACGGAAGCAGAGGTGAAAGCACGAATAGGAAAGGCACAGGCTGCATTCACATCTTTGAACAGAGTTTGGAGAACTAAAGATATCTCCCTTCAACTAAAGCTAAGACTTTTCAACTCAAACGTGAAGTCTGTCCTACTGTATGGATGTGAAACTTGGAACGCATCACAGGCATGTATAAGGAGGGTACAGATTTTTGTAAACAGGTGCATGCGTAAGCTACTCAGAATAAAATGGATGGATAGAATAAAAAATGAAGAAGTATGGAAAAGAACACAGCAGAAACCAGTAGGAGAGGATATAGGAAGAAGACGATGGAGGTGGATTGGACACACGCTTAGAAAGAATGACTCAACTATAACAAAGAAAGTATTGGACTGGAACCCTCAGGGCAGAAGATCAAGGGGAAGGCCACGAGGAACATGGAGAAGAATTAAAGAAGCTGATATACAGAGAAGTGGTAAGACCTGGAATGAGATAAAAAAGTTGGCTCAGGATAGAGAAGGATGGAAACTGTTTGTCTGTGGCCTATACCCTGACCCAGGGTGAAAAAGGCAATGATGATGATGATGAATTAATTGTGCCTTTTCAGATTGTTATGCTTATTTCAAGTAACGTTGAAGCACAATTATGTGTATGACAGATAATCTTCCTCTGCTTAGCCTCTTTTTATTAATTAATTTTTCAAAAAACAAGCAGTAAATTTATTTTCATTTCAAGAATGAAAAGTGTTTGAAGACAAACCTGATTGACAGCGTGCATAGCGGCAAAGAGAACACCCCTTTTAGAAAGAGTGTGGTTTTTTACTGTGTGGCTCAGTAATGATTGACATTTAGCTAGGCTGTCAGTTGTATTCTGCAAAGTATAAAAGTATACTAATAAAATCAATGAAAAAAATAAAAATTTACATGGCTAATTTATAAAGATACAACATGCTCAATTCGTTTTACAATGTTTCATACATTAGCTCAGCGGGCCACATGGAACTAAAATACAGCAGAAGATGCCTGTTGTCCATAGTTCTTGTGAAAAGAAATATTTGCAATATCTGTCACTGGAAATAGATTAACACTTAAGTCAAGTGAAGTGTAAAGAACCATACCAAATTACACAACACCGATAGCAAATTTGCAATCATTGTTACCTGTCCAGTCACTGAACCTGGACAACTATTTCATGGATTATCATACAATTTTGGAAACATCTTTCATCTGAAATTGCCTCAACATTTTAGAAAATCAATTATAATAACATATTCAATTTATATAGCTCAACTTTCGGTGCATCATACTCTATATATTTTTCTGATAATTGTGTTATATAATAACATATAGTTTGAAGTGTGGGAAAAAATTAGGAAATCTATCAACAATTTTGTTTTTAATCTACCATAAATACACTACAACTCATAGCTAATGAATTCACATTTTAAGAGAACTCATTTTGTTTTTTGTTTGATGGCGTTTTTATACACCTCCATTGGAGGTGTACAAAAACGCACCATTTTTATGCACCTCCGTTGGCGGTGATGGTAAATTAATGAAAATGTTGCTGCATACGTCCATGAGGTTTAAATAGTTTTAGATTGTAGTTTAGCACGCTGCTTAGTGATTACCGATGTACAATGATAATAAATTAAAGAATAATAACAATAATTTAAAAAATCAAAAGTAAAAAGAAACACGGCACACAAATACTGATCTCAAATAAATAAATAATTTTAGAAAATTAAAATCGAAGTTTTTTAAAAACATAATAAAAAGTTTTTAAAAAAAAAAAAAAAAAAGAAAGAAAAAAAGCAAACAAAAACAAAGTAAATAAAAAAAAATGTCAACAATGGGAATCGAACCCGGTACTTTCAAGGTTGGAGTCTGACAGCTTGCCCACTGCGCTACGGAGCCACCTGACTGTTCATCACATTTAATAAGGTCTTTCTAAAACATTATTTTACCTTCAATGCAACTTCTATTTTCTGGTTTTATATTTCGATTTTTTAAATTATTATTATTTTTATATAAATTTATTAACAAAAACATCCTACAGATGTCACAATATAACTTTCGCCATGTCCAAATACAGAAACACAATATCGCTGATGAAATTGGGTGGGATGCGCATGCGTGACGGAGGTGTATAAAAACGATCCGTTAAGATACACCGTCACGGAGGTGCGTAAAAACACTACTTTTTTGTTTTTTTGTTGTTTTTGTTTCTTTTTTGTTTGAAAACTTTTCAATTCTCCCCCATTTTTCTTTGTATCCAATAATAAGCTTATCTATAAAAAAAGAAATCATGTTTCCAAGGAGTTCAATATTCACTTGTATCAATAATCAATCTTATGACTTATATTAAATACAGTACTTACTATGTGGTACAGTGAGCCAAAGGCAATAGTTGTGCAGTCAATATTAAACTTTTCCATTCCAAAATAGACGTCCACCACTTTAGAATAATGGCCGTTTTTGTAAAGAAGATCCATGAGTATCAAATGGCAGGTATTATCTTTGAAAAAATTACCAAAGTCCTAAAAAAAAAATCCATATTCAAATAATATCTAAAAATTACTCACAATGAAAGAAAGTTTAAAAAATAGTCAAAGTGAAATAATTTGTAAATTGTAATAATGTAGAATTGCCCTTGTTGGAGTTATAAAGTTTGTTTCATATAATCTTATATCTCTTATAACTTATAATAGTCATATTGAAATAAGTTTTTAAAAGAGTCATGTTCAGGGGCGAAAAACAGATCTAGCTGTAGAGCACCAAAAATAAGTTGATATGGCAGAGCATGACATCAAAGTTTAAATTTCATAATTTTAAATATCCATAGAGTGTGGTAGTGGCAGTTATCACGAACATGCCAAGAACTACACTTGGAATTGAGTAAATCAAGAATTCCATAATGGAATAAAACAAAAATTTGAACTATATTTTTAATAAAAAGTAGAATGATGGCAACAGAAATGACAAGCTACTCTAAACATTAGTATTTGTGATATTTGCTGCACTATTTAGCAAAAATGTGATAATCGCACATGGACTCTATCCGTTGTATTGAGCGAATCATGACAAATTGCACATGAGTAGCAAGTGGGTTAATTCTTAACCATATTCTTATATTTTTCTCTGCCATTCTATTATTTTGAGACTGTAGGATACAAACTTTGTTTTATTAGCTCATGGCATAATCATCTTTAAAACAATATAATTCTGGCTCCAGCAAGTAAAGGATATAGAAGGAATGAAATTGACGTCACTCAGCTCTGTTAATGGTTTTAGCCAGTCATTTTTATGAATAGTTCTCACTATATTCTATCAATCAGCAATTTTTATGAGTAGTTCTATATTCTATCGATCAGACTATAAATGTTCAATGTTACACATAATTTTGTGTGTTGGTATGTTACATCTGGCTGGCGGATGCTATGAGTATTTTGGATGAGTGCACTGCATCAATTTGTAAAAATATTTCATTTTGAAGACACCAACCTGATTTTTGTAGGCAGCAAAGGCCTCATCTGGCATGTTTAAGTAATGATACATACGCATGACATTGGCTCCGTAGGAAAAGTCATTGGACTGGCTTGGTGTTTTTGCCCTGGTTACAAAAAATAAATCTTGCTTTAATATCAAACTGCTTCAGCTTTGATTTACAAATGAAATGACTTTTTTTAAAATGCATAATAGCAATCCCCTCTTCAAAACTGCCGTTTTTTTGTGCTCCACATTCTTACTATCAATGAGTACAAAATAAAAAAATGAATACATTTCTAAAAATCACAAGCAAACCAGTTTCCAATTCCTCTCTCATTTACATCAACAAAAGCTTTTTAAAAACCGATAGAACAACAACAAACCAACGAGATTTTACCTCATGCAATATCAACTAGAATTTGCTCAGTGTGCTTTACGAGAGATCCAAAGCCAAAAGCAACACACTTAACATTTAATATGAGTCTTGGCATGGTAAGTTTTCCGACCAGGTACTTATTTTACACAAGAGCTTGGTGAAAGGGTGTAAATATACAGCATTCTAGGTGACTTATCCCTAAATCTGGTATCATGCCAAGGCAAATGAGACATCAAAAATTGAATTTTAAGTTAAAGATTGAGACAGGAACCATAATTTATCATTTAAATTAAATCATCATTCTCATTCTTCAATTGATGTAATCTTCTGACATCTTCATTAACTGGTGGTACCTTAAATATTATTTTGACAAAAACTAGCTGTTGGCATAAACAGGAATATTACAAAAGGATTTGGTAAGTAAAATCCGGTCACTGATACTGATAAGGAAATGAGAGATAGGAATAAACATTTTCTTAACTATGACTTGGGCCTTATTTTCAGTTACTGTTACTCAATGAATTCACTGTCCAACAAGGACAACATCATTAGCTCAGGATGTTGGTAATGGTTGATGAAAACAGGCTGTTTATAAAATCTAAAAAAAAAAAACTGTAACGGTTAATAGATCTGGAACATGTCAGCCCGAATGGTGCAAACACCCAAAAGAAAATGGGACACATACACACTGTACGCTTAATGTTATGCCATCAACAATGGAAGTGAGCACCATTGAACAGAAAAAAATACCCTGTAAAGAACAATAATTGTAAATATCTAAAGGTACAGAACAGGATACAACACGTTAAAGATATAGTGTAAAAAACTGATTAGTTTTCATATGGGTCATTACAAAGCCTACTCAAACAGAAGAAAGTCACTGTTGAATTGTTACCATTGATTTAAAACTATGTTTTTAAATTATTTTTTTTTTTTACACACAATGATGGAAAGCTTTAAAGAATAAAGAAAACAACACATCTATTGCTAGAATGACTTACATCAGGAAACTTAAAACATGTTCAACAATGGCACAGTCCTGTTTTGATTGTGCACAATGGAAGGCAGTAATCAATTTGGAAGCAATTTGCCTTGCCTCTCTAAGTGATGATACCGTGTCCAATTCTTTAAACAACTCAGCTGCAATAATAAAAAGAAGATTATGCCAATTTTCTTACGAATAATCGGTTTACAAAGAAAGAATATTGTATTATCCATATTTTAAATACAACTACACTTAGAAAGATACTGCTAAACTTTGTGCTTATATTCTATTAAGTATTTTCTGCTCGTACACATCATTGCTGACATGCATTAAACTGTATAAGTCAATGACCTTTGTGAGGTGTTAAAATATCCATGGAATCCCATTACCAAGAATTAGTTTGATCTACCTCTTGTATGTGTGTGTGTGTGTGTGTGTGTGTGTGTGTGTGTGTATGTGTGTGTGTATGTCATTGTATTAAAAAAACCCAACCAACAAACAAATAAAAAAGAAATTTAAAAAAACACACAAAAAAAAAAAAAACAAGCTAAAAAACTGCTAGAAGAAAACTGCAACAATGATAAGGATTTTAAAATAATTAATAGGAACCTTTCTCGGCTTGCAGGCGATCAATTTGAAATACACGCTGTCTTTTGTATTGTTCCATTCTGGTTTTTGATTCACTGAGGAGAGTTCTATAAACTGAAAAAAGAAAAGAGCAAGTTTCAGATAAATTAATTTTCTGTCTTTTAAAAAATATCTGGATTTCATCTTGCAACAATGGCTACAATATCACAAAATGGCATACCTTTCTAGTATAATACTGATCAGACGACTTATGATATTTAAGGACCAGTCTAATTTGCATAAGCCTCTGATTATAAAAGACAAGGTGAAACAGTTTAACAGTAACACTTACTTTCGTGCAAGAAAATCTAATTGACAACTTAATAATTTGGTGCTTGATATTGAAATTAAAGATTGGTTTATAAAGATTTCAGGCAAACCAAAAAAAAAAAAAAAAAAAAAAAAAAAAAAAAAAAAAGGAACAAAAAAAAAAAAAATGTCAATCACCATAAAAAACAACAAAACAAAAATGACACCAAATCATTGCCATTAAAGATGATCATATTGTTGTCAGCGTGCAGAGCTTACACACTTTTACAAGGCTCCTAAAAAAATTTGTAATATGACCTAAAAGGCATCATGTCTTGTCCTGCATGTTAAGTTTTGCTGTTGGCTAGGAACACATTGAAAAGCACTTTGAGCATGTTTAGTGGATATGTTCTAAATAAATGCTCACATTCCTTTTGTTTCTTTTTGGGTTTTTTGGTGTGTTTTTTAAGCTGTTCAGATATATTTCACTGACTGATAGGACGATTTAATATTTGGAAAAGACATCTCCTTGAAACATATCCAATGCTCTTTCGGGCATCCCTCTTGCAATGCAAAAAAAGACATTAGTTTGAAAACAGTTAAAACAATACCACTGCTCGTTCTGAGATTTTTAGTGTGGTGAACCCCTTAACTCTCTCGAGTTCACCCTCATTGAAAATCGAACAAATTTGTTCGATTTTCTATGCCCATGAACTCGAGAGAGTTAAATGCCCACCGTTAAATTGCCTGTTTCACCTATATATGTCTAAGCTATTTCAATATACATAAAAAATATAGCCCAAAAGTGTTAGCCTTTACGCTAAAGAGTCCTCTAGGTAAGGGTCATAGAAACGGTTACAGACAGTAACGGGGTGAATATAATTTCCGTGGAGGTAGGTGGGCTGTATTTACACAACATCTACAAACCACTAAGAGCGACGTTGACTACACTACCGGTCCTGGTGGTAAGCTATCCTTCCATCCGCTGGGAGACTTTAATAGCCACCACCATGACTGGAGCAACAGAGACTTCATGAGGCAGGTAGACGACTTCACTCATGGATAGACTGTAATGATCTGCACCTAGTGTATGATCCTACGGCCAAGGGTACCTTCAGGGGCATCTGCCATAAGGAGTACACTCCTGACCTCACCCTCGTGACAAAGGGAATGAATGGGGAACCACTGAAGCTTAAGCAGACAGTCCTTGGTGAAATCCTGCATAGCCAACACAGGCCGGTACTTATCGCAGCTGGGTTGACAATCCCGAGGGTGCAGTCTCTCCCTCTCTGCAGATGGAACTTCAGGAAGGCTAAATGGGAGGAATTTACTTCCTCCTATATCGAGCAAGTCTGCCTTGCCATTCCTCCCAAGTCTGAGCACATAACCAGATTTTACAGGCTGCTGGTTAAGAGTGCTCATCGCTCCATTCCATGGAGCAATTGGAAATTTTACACCCCCTGCTGGACAGAGGAGTCAGAAAAGCTGTACAAGTACAAGGAGTACAAGCAGACCAGTCCCAGGACGCAGCCGATAGACTACCTGTCCCTGGCAGAAGGAAGGAAGCAACGTTTTTGGAGACCATGGAAAGTCTTGACTTTACATACTCTAGCCGCCACGCTTGGCGACTGATAAAGAAATTGGATCCTGACCCGAATTTTGTGAAGACTGCACTGGAGTACATTTATAATCATATTATAAGAATCAGTTGAAATATAACTTGAAACGCTTGCTCTTGACCAACTTCACTTCATATAAATGTCCGGGTTTTCTGTTTTATTGCTTTGTTGTTTTTTTTCTGCTTCCCAACCACCTGATATTGTATAGGCGATCGCCGCCGCTGTACAAATAGAATTACAAACGTCTGGAAACGCCTCGACTTTACTAAACTAAAGTACTTTTTTGTTATTTCAATTTCACAATCCGAACTCACACTTCCTCTCAACACGCACTTACCAGAGTAACTTGGATAATTACTGCAAATATAGCCAAAAATGAAACGCTGTTTTGAAATTGTACGTAGAAATATGGTATTTGCACAAAAAGCCATAGCTTTTGTTTCATTCGCTTTTGACTGTCATTTTCCTAGCAGGGAACAACAGTAACAATAACAAATTCTAAATTCGGTGTCTACTTTCACTTTCATTTTTTAATTTTTTTTTGGTAAAGGGAGGCAACTGCAAATAATAAGTCGATATGTATTGAAATCAGGAGTGGCAACCCTTACTACGAATTATGAAAACTGAGATAAAATCATAGAATTAAACGAATGAGAATACGTAGGAAGCCTAAAAAGTGTCCACCAATGAAAGCATTCAGCGCCATTTTATTGTTGGCTGAGAATGTAGTCATTACCATTCATTCGGTCTCTATGTCAACATAACGACACAAGAAAAACAACAAACAATATCAAAATCCACAATAAAATGTTTCAGAACTGTTGCGTATATTTATGGCACAATGAAGCTGTCAAAAAATGAAGTTAGAGAATGTGTGTAATCATGTATTATAATAACCTGTAATGTGTTTTCCAACCACCACATCATCTACTACTACAACCAACACCACAATATCATCACTAACACTACTACTACAACCACCAGCCCCACATCATTATCACTACCACTACTACTACACCACCACCAGCACATCATCATCACTACCACTACTACTACAATCACCACAACCACATCGTCATCACTACCACTACTACTGCAACCACCACCACCATATCATCATCATTACCACTACTACCACGACCACCACCACCACTACTACTACAACCACCACCACATCATCACTACCTCAACTACTACAACCACCACCACAATAGCATCACTACCACTACTACCACAACCACCAGCACCACATCATTATCACTACCACTACTGCACCACCACCAGCACATAATCATCACTACCACTACTATTACAACCACCACAACCACATCGTCATCACGACCACTACTACTACAACCACCACCATATCATTACCATTACCACTACTACTACAACCACCACTACCACCATATCATTACCATTACCACTACTACTACAACCACCACTACCACCATATCATTACCATTACCACTACTACTACAACCACCACAACCACATCGTCATCACTACCACTACTACTGCAACCACCACTACCACCATATCATCACCATTACAACTACCACTACAACCACCACAACCACATCATCATCACTACCACTACTACTACAACCACCACCACATCATCATCACTATCACTATTACTACAACTACAACCACCACCACATTATCATCACTACCACTACTACTACTGCAACCACCACCACCATATCATCATCATTGAAATATTTTTTTTTTAAAATTGAGCTTTATATAGTGCAATATCTACTAAATGTGCTCAAAGCGCTTTACAAGGGGTCCCTGGTCAACATTTAACATGTAGGACGGGACATGACGCCTGTTAGGCGATATTACAATTTTTCGGACAAAGACAACTCTGTTAACGGCCAGGTACTCATTTTACACCTGAGTACGGTGAGAGAATGTGAGTAAAGAGCCTTTTCCGAGGACTCAACTATGCGCCGAGCGCGAGGCTCGAACCCAGGACCTTCCGATCCGAAAGCGAGTGTCATACTACCAGACCACATAGCCGCATCATTACCACTACTACTACAAACACCACCACCACATCATCATCACGACCACTACTACTACAACCACCACCACCACCATATCATTACCATTACCACTACTACTACAACTACAAATACCACCACATCATCATCACTACCACTACTACTACAACTACAATCATCACCACCACCACATCATCATCACTATTACTACTACAACTACAACCACCACCAACACCACATCACCTCACTAACACCAGTACTATAATCACTACCATTAGGTTTTGGAGCTTTACTTCATTTGAAATAAGGAAACTTCGGAATTGTATTTGGCATTGTGTTTATATATCATAATATAATTCTAATCAGTTATCTATTTAGAACTATATACTATACAATATGTATGCCAAATACCACCCCAATTCCCCTTTCTTGTGTGCGGGAATTCCTCTTTCGGCATTAAATTGAGTGTGAGAGAGTCATCACTACACACATAAACAACAGAAACAATTTAAAAACATGACTATGACACGCAACCACTCACACACGAGGCTATACTATTTATCCCTTTCTCGATATAGAACAGGACAAGACAAACAATAGCTTGACTCTCGCTACACTTCGCATGGATGTTTGTCGTCTCACGAGTTCAACTCTCGGTCGACCTGTCAATATTCCTTTTTGCCTCGGACGTAATCATTAATAGAATATTGTGTGGTTTTGACCGTGAAGAAAACCTTAAGAAGTCACATTTATATCATTTTAGAGAGATCGTTTTGAATAATTTTGAGTTAAACGAGCGAGCAGCAAGTGTTTTCATGAACGGCCGATCAGCGCTTGTTTACTATAGTAACGCGATTCCCAGCCAACGTCTCAATGGCGGATATTTTTCTCATCGAGGCCGTTGGTTGGTTAGCCAATAAGAGCACCCTACGGTTTTCATTGGGTAAATTCCTTGGATAAAATAAAATTTTAATAAAAATAAATCCTATCTAGTTATATTTATATTTCTTAGGAAATATCCACTAGATGTTGTCTATAATTTTGAAACAACATTTCTGGGACTTTCCTCTCGAATGACTTTAAGATGGCAAATATTACGGCTATTCATAATACAATGCTAGAACTGAATTTAGAGAACTGCACAACGTTTGGATCACGACGAACAGCATTAATTACAATAAAAGAATACGCCTTTACGAAGCGCTCCTGCTGCCAATCATTATGTGCAACTGTTGTACGTGGGGTCTTAAAAAAAGAATCTGGAAACTAGTGCGGGGCGGTCCTTGGCAAGCTTAAGGACCACGGTCCTACGGTCCTTGGGAAATGAAGACCGCAAGGACCGGTCCTAGGACCGGTCCTTTTCGACATTGAACATTCCTGAGAGACTGTTGGAAATTCGAACCGGTTTGACCTTTGAGACCATGGGATCGTTCATTCTTGAACCGTTAAAGACCGCTACACGATGAAAACCGTGGTCTACAGGAGTAAAACACACGGAGTAGTCACACTCATTTCAAATTGTAACCTAATTAGAGAAGAGGGGTGATGCCTTCTTTATTTGCTCACCGTACTTCATTGTTACTTCGATAATTTAATAAAATTTGAAATTTATCCCCATTAACGGAGATAATGGCATCGCCCAAGGCGTTGATCGAGTTGTTCGTGGCGTTGATACACACACGCAACTCCTACCCCCCCCCCCCCCCCACACACACACACATTAGAGGGCAGCGAGCATTGAAGAATAAGAGAGAGACGTGAAGTTATAATAAGAGGGGGTGGATGAGGTAATAAGAGGTGTCGATGGTGACTTTTCGCCAGATCTAACAAACTCAGCTACCCATTCATTGCTGAGTAGACAGGGATTCAGAAAAAAATCGACTGCACCCGGGATCGATCTCTGGCCCTTTGCGTATAAAGAGAGTGCTCTATCAACTGAGCTATCGGGGTCCCCAAATATTCTATTGGACTTTTTTAAAATTCAGACGTTATAACTGGGTTTTTTGGAAGGAAGAAACTAATGAAACTCATATTATTTGATTAGTAAAAACACCAACGAAATTTTAATATTATTGTATTATTTTAAATGACAACACTGCGATAGAAAGGAGTGGTGACAAGGGATGGACAAAAGAAAACAAAAAATCGGATTTGCTACTTGCTAGGTTCGACACACACACACACACACACACACACACACACACACACACAAACACACACATCTTTAGTAGTCACATACATTTCAAACAATACCCATTAGAGAAGAGGGGTCATGCCTTCACCATAGATCATTGTCATTGCGATCATTATGGTGTAGTAAATTTTGAAATTTACCCCGTATAATGGAATCGTCCAAGGCGTGCGCCTCCTGTTCCCCCCATCTCACACACGAAAGGGCGGTTTGCGGAGTGGAGGTTGGTGGTCTTCTGCCTGTATGGTCGTCTGTGTCGTTTAGTGTATGGCAAAGGGGGGTGGGTGCGATTAATTAAGTGGGACGGGTGGTGATTGGTGGAAGATAGGCAACCGAAGCAACGAATCGCTGGAGCAGGGTTGCCAGTTTGGCATTTTAAATGCCAGATTCCAAAAATCTGGCATTTTTGAAAACCGTTTGGCATTAGAAAAATCATTTGGCATTTGGCATTTTCATTTGGCATTTTCTTTTCTTGTATATTATACTTCAAATGACACCTTTTCTTAATTATTTCTAAACGCGTAAAAACAAACATCTTCACATTTCTTTTTCATTCTTAAAATCCAACCGTGGTGTAGTGGTTTAGCACTCCACTTAGTAGTCAGTAGGTAAATAATTACCCCAACAGGAAATTTAGTATAATTCAAAAAAAAAAAAAAAACAAAAACAAAAAAAAAAAAAAAAAAAAAAAGAAAAGAAAAAGAAAAGAAAACACGCAAGCCACCAGGATATGATAGTAAATTGTCTATCAAAAGTGAGTAGTTTTCTTAGTGGGGTGGGAGTCAACAGACTTTGGCATCTTTTTGAGTGTTTTGGCATTTTTTGAGTCTTCCCCTGGCATTTTGTTGAAAAATAATCTGGCAACCCTGCGCTGGGGAAGTAGTAGGCTATGGCGCGAGACCGTAGGACCGTGGTCCTTGCAAGGACCGCCCCGCACTAGTTGAAAGGTGATAAGAAGTGAGGACCGCCGCCGATCTTCCCCTATGGGACCGGTCTTCGGTTCACAGCTAAAAGACCGTCGGACCGCGGTCCAGACCGGTCTTCAGCGCGGCACTACTGGAAACCCTGAACACTCTTCATCGCAAACAATTGAGACGAGTTATTGGGGAACATTGGCCATACAAAATAAGTAATGAGGATATAATATAATATATGACAGATGCAGAGTAGGACGCGAATAAAGAGGCAAAGATGGAAACTGTTCGGACACATGCTCCGACGAGATGAAAATGTTCCAGCACAAACCTCAATGGCTGATTAATTCAAGTAAGGAGGCAAATACAATGGGCGTACACCTACTTCACTTCCAACAACATTGAATCACAATCTCAAAAAGTATCCAATAATATAATATGTAGAAACAACGGGAGTCTTTCCTCAAGTTCCGAGCAGTGAAGGTCAAAAGTCCCGTTGGAAAAAAACGAAACAAAACAACAAAACAAAAAGAACCCCCTCCCGAATCCCCATTTCCCCCATCCTTTATATTGATATAAATAATATAATAATAGATAATGTTAAAAAATAATAATAGATAAGATTAAATAACAAAGCGAAGCCAGTGCTAGGAACTTGCGGAAAAACAGCCGAAACTACAACTGAAGAACTGATTTCAACAAAACAAGGAACTAGCTGAATGATGACCTTCAATGGCTAAGAACACTTGCACTAGACAGAGATTCATGGAAAACTAACTGGATACTAGGAACAGAATGACATACTCGGAAGTAACACACACGTTGTTCACGGCAAGAGACAGCGCAGCCTATTCATCCATTCATAAAACATGAAAAAAAAAAAAAAAAAAAGAGTAAACATATCTAGACCACATGGGAATTGGAATGAACGGAGTATTTTCACACCGATAGGCTGAACATGCATTTTATCACTAAATTACTTATCTAAAATAGCATTGGAAACTTTCTGGTATTAGAATGTAATTACTGCCAAATGGATTTCAGAAAAAAGATATTTATGTAAAAGAATTGTAAGATGTATTTAGCCACAGGAAACCGAAGAAGTCTGGTGTAATTTGAACATCACACAATAATCATTGATGGTTCAAAAATTGAATTTCAGAGTGACGCAAAGAACATTTATGTCGTCCTTAACCCAAAGTTGACAATGGACAGTTCGGGTAAAAACCTTAAAATGACTGAATAAGCAATATTTGTCATCTGAAAACAATGAAAACATGCCAAAAATTTGTAACCAGTGGCATCTTTTTACAACTGGGAACTGGGTCAAGGCATCCAGAACAGTGTGGTAGGGTAGTCTCATCCTGAACAAAAAGAAACGAAATGGCCCAAAACCACTGCTTATTCAGCTCCATTGGCTTCATGTAGAGGAACGTATCCCACTACAAAACCGCAGTGACAGTTTTCATGATCAAACACCGGAATATATTCGTGAAATTATCTACTATTTCCAGCCCAAAATATAACTGCAATCATCATTCGACAACCTCAAACAAGACACAGTATCCCACAGACGCGTTGAAAGCTGGAGAAAAAAAGTCATCTCATTAACTTTGGCCAAAACCGGTCACGTCGGCGAATATGTTTGAAACAAATTCCACTTCCCCTTCGAAATTAATTCTCATAAAGAATGTTTTATTTCGTGAGTGTTATGATCTTTGGTCCAATGTCATTTTTCGTTTTTCAGCTCTTAGATAGCACCCAGAACCTTCATCATCATCATCATCATCATCATCATCATCATCATCATCATCATCATCATCATCATCATCATCATCATCATCATCATTATCATCATCATCATCATCATCAGACGGACAAACAGAAAGGCAGATCCTATACTGATCAACAAAAGATGGAAGAGTAGCTTAAATGACGGTAGAGTCAGGCGATTCGCAGACACTGGAAGTGATATCATCATCTGGTCACAGCCAAAATATAAAATTGAGGAAAACAAATATTGTTGAACAGAAGAAGAAACGTTTTAACACAGATGAATTGAGAATTCCAGATATCCAAAACCAGTTAAAAATATCAGTAAAAAACAATTTCAGCGCAATACAAGATATTACAAGCATGACAATTCAAGCTTTCAACCACGTCATACAGGAAACCGCCACAGAACACTTGGGACACAATGAATCCAATACAGAGAAATGGATATCAGCAAGGTCATGGGAACTCATTAACCAAAGAAAATCAAACTAAATCTCTTGAACGCTAAATCTCCGCGACTGAAAGAACGGTTATCCAGTGAATATTCATTAAAGGATAAAGAGGTGAAAAAATCCACAAGGAAAGACAAAGGAGAATATGCAGAAAGTTTAGCAACTGAAGCAGAAAATACAGTTGTAAGACAAGACTCACAAACGCGATACAAAATCACAAAAAAGCTCTCGGGATACAGAAGTTTTGGTCAAGAGAAACAAGAAAAAAAATCCCAAGATGGAAGTATCACCACAGACGAAAAGGAGAAAATTGAAAGATGGAGACACTACGCGCTATTTCTCAAACATGCTGAACAGAACAGACCCGTCGTCTTGCACACATATCCCAGAAACGGACATAGACGCTAATCTTGGTCCAATCACAGAACATGAGGTGCACGAGGCAATAAAACAACAAGGAAATGGGGCAAGGCCCCAGTTATTGACAGAATCAGTGCAGAAATGTTTAAATCAAGCCCCAAATATAATGTCCAGCGTTCTCGGTAAATTGTCCACCAACATATGGGAAGAAAAAGAAATACCAGAGAATTGTCAGAAAGATATTATCCAAAAAAACAGCCAAGACAGGAGACTTTGGAAATTGTGCTAACTTGCGCGGAATCACACTCCTGCCCGTAACGAACAAAATCTTTAAAAGAATCATTCTGAAAAGACTCTCGCCTCACATTGAAAACATTATTAGAAAAGAGCAATCAGGGTTCAGAAAAGGGAAGTCATGTAGTGACCACATATTTACCCTGAGACAAATACTGGAGCAAAGCATTGAATGGAACAGCACCTTCTACATCATTTTTGTCGATTTCGAAAAAGCTTTTTACAACCTACACAAAGAGTCCCAGTGGAAAATACTCCGCCAGTAAAGTATGCCGACGAAGATGGTCAATTTAATTAAAGCAATGGACAGCAACTACCAATGCAAGGCGATCTGTGGAAATAATTTAACAGCTTCAATGTAACAATTGGTGTAAAATAAGACTGCATACTCTCCTCACACCTGTTTGTCCTGGCTCTAGACTGGCTCACGAAGAACACAATTTATGGAAAGAAGAGGCATTTGCTGGACACTGTCATTCTTTCTGGAATATCTGGACTATGTAGACGATATCGCGTCAGTGTCCAGTACACACATATACTCCTCAGAAAAACGAAACAAATTACTCAAGAACGCCTCAAAAATTTGATTGAAAATAAATTTCGATAAGATCGTGTACATGAGGTTGTATCCAAAACACGACAGTGAAATAAAGATAGATGAGCATGTAATTGACGAGGTAAGAGAGTTCTCTTATCTTGGATCTAAAATAACAAACGACGGGAACGCGGAACACGACATCAAGCACAGAATTCAAATGGCAAACCAGGCTTTCGGCATGCTGAAAAACTTTTGGAAGTCAAAGCAAATTATGAGAAAGACTAAACTGAAAGTATACAAAAGAATGTCTTAAGTCAACTGCTATACGGATGTGAAAGCTAGAAAAAGACATCTCCATAATACAGAAGTTAGACATTTTTCAAAACAAATGCCAAAAAAGAATTTTCAACATATTTTGGCCTACAAAAATAAAAACAGTGGATCTATTAAAGAAAGCTGACTGCATTAGCATAGAAAACCAAATGAAAAGCAAAAGATGTGTGGCGTAGTTGCACACATATGTAATGGCTTATGATCGTATAGTGGCTTTTTGATAGATGGTAATGATATTCCTTTGCATTGTGTTGTAGATGTTAATAATGACGAAAGAGTTCAAGGGCCAATGATGATAATTGAATGCACAACATCAAGACATTCAAATAAAAGTCCAGATTCCAAGATTCATTTCTTACTGCTTTATTTATTGTTGTAAATCCGAAATCCAAATAAAATAGCATGGTCATAATTCAATCAGTTTCATAAATTCCAAATCCGTAAAATCAGTCCAAATGTTAAGTTATTTTGACTATGTAACCATTCTCAATATTCGTGGAATATTTCTTAGTTCGTAAAATGCAATCAGTGATAGTGAGCACAAAAGGTTTAAAGTAAAAACGTGCAGCTCATAGTGAAGTAGAATCTAGAATCGAATCTAGAATAATCATGCAACACTATGTTTTTCCCCTTTTGTAAATTCTACCCATAATTCTTTCAAGCCACACCTCCTACTAGTTTCGACAGTTCCTTGACAGTCTAAATTCCACCCCCTAAAAGTAAGATCAAATAATATTCAAACCTGAAACGTCAATTCCTACATATTAATGTTAAACCCCGCCTTTTATGATATAACGTTATTTTGATATGTATGTCCTTTTCACCTGTTCCAACATCCGTAAACCAATTTCAGAATGATTGATTAAGTAGTACTCAACACAATAACCTGTTCAATAACTTGGACTTAAAAACTGCTCAAACGTATCATTCACTGACCAAGTTTTACTGATATACCTGCATCGTGCACTCACTAAACTCATTTGCTGATATATAATTGACAATTTTGCACACAAATTCTTAGGTAACCTTTTGCATAAGCTTACTCTCTTACATACGCCCCTTTCTTAGAAATTAAATTGACTTAAAAACAATTTTAATTTTTAAAAAATCAGTAAGAGATTAAATGTAAATGTAACGTCTAAGTAAAATTAGATAATAAAATGTAAGAAAAAGTTTATCAAAATGACAACACTTATACCATTTAAATGTTTTTAAAAGTTTAGACTTCAAATTACCCAACACCAAAGTTGATTACAACATTTATATATAGACGTCTTTATATATATATATATATATATATATATATATATATATATATATATATATATATATATATATATCAATTATAGTTTTTAAAGTATTACAACATCGATTATAAGATATCTATCAATTAAAAGTGATTAGAATTTAAATTTACCAACACCGAAGATGATTAAACATTTATATAAATATCGATTATACTTTTTAAGGAAATACAACAACGACAGTAAGATATCAATTAATTAAAAGTTTGTTTTAAAAGATGATCTTTATCACCTTAAATTTCATCTTCATAGCAATAACAGTGTTAATTCTCCTCATATTCAATCACATATCAATATTCTTGCTTGAAAAAGGATGGTTCAAATCTCATTTGTGATATACTCACGTTGTCTTATTCAACCTCAATTTCAACTCTATACGACATGGGTGACAATCTCAGCTTCCATGTATGTTTACTCATTTACTGTCATATCAAAACCAATACCTTGTATTCCCTTATATGGTATGATTCCATTTAAACAATATTATTGCATTGATTCCAACTTATAATATGTGGTACAAATAATACATTATAGACATCTACATTCATATAAGAAGGGTTATATTTCAATTAGTAATGAAGAAAATATTTTAAAATAAATAATAATAAATAATAATAAATAATAATAATAATAATAATATAATAATAATAATAATAATAATAATAATAATAATGATAATAATAATAATAATAATAATAATAATAATAATAATAATAATAATAATAATAATAATAATAATAATAATAATAATAATAATAATAATAATAATAATAATAATAATAATAATAATAGCATTATCATGATTTTAAAATTCAAGTTGAAGTTTTTATCATTCATCGTTCATTGTTGATGTTTCAATTTTTAATCTTTTTAAGTCATCAGGGTGTAGCTTACAACGAAATTGAAGTCAAATTGTACTTTATGGTCATCTATCAGAGGTAACACATATCTCTGTTAATTAAGTCATTGTCTCCATTTAGAATGAGTTTTCGTGTCATAAAAAAAAGTTTTAAAAAATTATCAACTATAAGAGTTGAAGTGTTTGCATCTAGACTACGTGTTGCATTGTTGTGTGTGTTGTGGTCACTGAATAGTCCAAGTGTCATAAATTCACTCTAATCATTGTTAATTAATAAAAACTTTTTCTTCTGTAAATGTCTTCGAATTATCACCATAATGTCTTCACATTCAACTATTTAGTGTTTAATAAATAATCAGTCATTAGTCTGTTCGACTCATTCACATTTAAAATACTGTAAATAACTAAATAAGTATAATCTAACACAGTATGTGATTGTGGGTTGTTACTAAAGTGACCACCACCTTGCATCGAATGTGTTGTATTTGTTCCGAGTCTTTCGAATTGGGACGAAAAAGACTCTACAGGTAGCAAAAGTATGCTTGACCTGTTGGGTGGAGGATATGAGAATCCAGCCTTATGTAACCGATGAAAAAGGTTACATTAAAACGTTGATTTCTTGGCCTTGTGACGTCGCTGTAATCCATTCATCTTCGGCATTACTCTCTTACAGATGGCGTTGGCTGTGTTATGTGACCAGAATGGAAAAAGGGTCACTTCCCAAGACAGCCCTGCACTAGACAGCAGATGGAAAGAGAAAGTGGGGAAGACCCAAAGAAAGCCGGCGAAGGACGATGGAAAAAGAAATAAAGGAAGCAGGCTTCCTGGAATACAGCCACCGCAAAAGCAGCTGACCGCAAAAAATGGAGATGTCTGGTGGATGCCCTTTATGCCTTAAGGCCCGAAGAGGACTAAGTAAGTTATGATGATGATGATGATGATGATGATGATGATGATGATGATGATGATGATGATGATGATTATTATTATTATTATTATTATTATTATTATTATTATTATTATTATTATTATTATTATTATCAATGGTGCGAAACTAGCTGTGATAATACGAGGGCTGACAGGTTCCCAGTCTATGAGCACCCGCTGTGCCTCAGTGATAAGCACCAGACCTATTCCTTCTGTGTGAGGAGCTCCCTCTTCCAGGTGTCCCGGGAATAGGCGCGTCTCTAAAGGGGTTATTCAGAAGTGTCCTACCTGTAGCCAAGGCGCCTCACTCAGTCACTGGATGAAAAAAAAAATTAATGTTTTTATCTCATGTTTCAGTCTCATACATGGTCTGATGTTCCAAGAAGCAATTCTCACTGGTTTTCTGGGGGGGGGGGGGGGGGGGGGGTGAAGAAGGGAAGTTGGCTTGACAGCTTCCTTGCGGCTTTCACCGCCTAGCGGCATAATCGCTCCCAATGAGGACCCTACCACCACCAGGTCATATTGATTTGCGTTTTTTGTTGATGCTTTTGTAACTATGGGTTTATCTATTTTAGAAAATATTTTTATGCGGTCTTTAGTGATAGGGTTGTTGGTCCTATGCTAGCCTTTTACATCGAGAAGAGGTGTGCTTGCATTTAGAGGATCAATCTTCCAGGTGGCCTGCTTTCCCGAGCTTAAGAGCCCGAAAAATAAACAATGTAGTAGTACCTTATAGGTGTCATGGCTCGTCTTATTGATGCTACGCGTTTAGGTAAAATACGCATAACATTGCCAGCCGGATATAACGTACAAACACACAAAATTACGTGTAGCCGTAAATGTTTATAGATTGCTTTATAGTATTTAGTGAGAACTTATCATTAAAATGACAGTCTAAAAACAACAACAAAGAACTGCGTGTCGTAAATTTCGTTCATTTTATATTATGTTAAGTGTTGCTGTAGTTTTGGAACTCTTGTAAACCACCCTGAGCATCATTTAGTGGTGAGTGCGTGGTCACATAGGATTATTCTAGGCGAGCTTAGCTTGGTGCTTTTTTTCCGATCTAATTTGACTCATGATTTATTAGCATAAAAAGTCTTGCATGTTAGGTATCATTATTTTTGGTGCTATCTCCTCTACATTGTTAGCTGTTGTGCTCATGAATACTTCTTTTTAAAACGATTTCATGTTGATGAATCTGCTATTTCTATGTTGATTACATCACATTATGTTGATTTAAATTTAAAGCTCAAAATAATGTTTTTGTACCCTTTTATAACCCTTAAATAACCCTTATTATACCATTATTATTTTTTAATAACCTTTTAGCCCCTTACTGTGGACAGGAAGTGTGTAGATTAATTTTTTTGTCATCCGTGTCTTCTTGAACTCTTTTCAAGGCAGGAAAACACAATACAAAATACCATCCATTAATCTACGAGATGTCACGACTTAGTTTAGAACAACGTGCACGTGCCGTTGGTCATCTTCAAGCTGGACAGTATGTGACCAATGTCGCAAGAATGTTTAATATCACAAGGAGAAATGTATATTTCTTAGTGGATCGATTTGAAATAACACAAATGGTATGGGACCGAAATCGAACTGGCAGTAACAACACAAGGTGAGGACCGTTTTATACCCACCCTACATCTGCGGGATTGTTTTAGGACGGCGACTGAAACTGCGCTAGAGTTCCCACGAATTAGTCTACACACTGTTCGTCGCAGACTTAGAGAACATGACATTATCGCAAACGTCCGTTGATGCGACAACTTCTTAGAGCACATCACTGGTTGGCTCGTCTTCAGTGGGCCCGTGCTCATCTGCGCTGGACAACGCATGCGTGGTCATTTATTCTCTTCTGGCTGGCCCGTCTTCAGTGGGGCCCGTACTCAGCTGCGCTGGACAACGCATGCGTGGTCATTTGTTCTCTTTTCAGATAAATCACGCTTTGTGATTGGAATAAATGACGGTAGATTATGTTGTTACCGAAGATTTTACGATTCTTGTGTCTTGGAATCCCCGAACAGAGGATATGGACAAGTCATGATGTGGGGTAGAATAAGCAGAGAGTATAGGACACCTCTAGTCCATGTAAATGTATCCCTAACCGGTGCAAGGTACATCCAGCACGTTTTACAACCCCATGTTATTCCATTTTTTCATGAACATCCGAACTTTTAACTTCAACACGACAGTGTACCATCCCACCGAACTATTGTAACAAGGGATTTTATAGAAGCAAATAATGTGAACGTTATCAGCCTGTGCCCTGCAATATCCCCCGACCTAAATCCGATAGAACATATGTGGAACATAATCGGCCTCCAAGTTCATTCATTAGACCCGCAAAATGAACAACAATTGTTCCACGACATAAGAACAGCTTGGGATAACATTCCTCAACACCAGCTGGCCAGATTGACCAATTCCATGCGTAGGAGATGCAATGCTGTGATTGGAGCGAACGGGTGACATACTCGTTACTAATTGAATTAGAATCACCTTCACTTCAAATGAAATGAACACAAGTAATTTTATTAAAATGTCATTGTTTGTCAAAATTATAGTGTATGTTATGACTTTTTACTTCCCTTTTTGAAGATCATGTTTTAAAAAGTCTATGCTGCATACAAGATCGACCATAAACGTTACAAATTCTAACAAAATGAAAGATAAATGATAGTACTAAGATTACACATAGGTTTTTAATAAACCAGAACAATATTTCATACCAGTTCTGTAGGTAAAACAAGTGTATACTTTCTTTTGATCACTAGTATCTATATATATAATATAATATATATATATATATATATATATATATATATATATATATATATATACTCATTGTTTTAACCAAAAATGAAAGAAGGGAAGATGAGCAGCTTGGCTTGTTAGGTGGCTAATCGTCGGGAGTAACTTTCCTTTGCAACCGGATGCTGCTTGGCACCGACGTTTATGGTCATTGGAGGATATTAAAAACAATGATTAGACTTCAGCTAGGATTAAAAGAGAGAGAGAGACTCCACCTTATTATCGATTTCATCAACTGCAAGTGTGTAGGCCAATTTCAGATCTCGCATAAGACCATGCTCTTGACCTCCCAATGTGGATGGAGATGTCACTGGTGTATCTTATATCCCACTATACTTCATTACCCTTCCCACATTGTTCTTGTCTTTGTTCTATAAAGAATTTCCTCGGTTTCCACCACTGGCCCTTTCAGGGAGGAAGGGAGGGGGGAGGGAGGTTTCTTAGCTGGGAATGAGACAGTTAAAAATAGTTTCTTTTTTGTTTCTCTTTGAGAGAAGATCCCCCCCCCCCCCCCCGCGCCTTGCAGGTCGTCCATCACTTGTGTTCTAATATACTGTTAGTTTCGAATATATTGTACTCTGTAAACATTTGAGTGTGTTCTTCATAGCAAGATCCTTTGCTTTTGACTGGATGGGACTTTCAAGTAATGTTAAAATACATCGGTACATTGATAGAATGCTCGTACTGAGTGGGGTCTTCTACCTCCCATGGTGATAGAGAGGTCACTTGTTGTGACTTCCATGCCTCATACCCATAGTAATCTAGAGACGTGCAGTTCGAGCGACCATGGCAACAGTTATCTGGAAGGCCCATGTATTTTTTAGCAGGGGGAAGGGGTGACGTTGAGTTACCTCAGTTACAAGTATGATATGGCAATAATTAAATTACGTGGCACAAACACACCCGCGCATTCCAAAGCAATCTAGAGTTTTGAGACTAAGACGCATTCGCGCGCGCACAGACACACATGCACACACACAGACACACACACACACACACACACACACACACACACACACTTACCATCGTCATATACGAGAGTTAAGTAATTCCATATGAGGCACTTTTCAGAATTCAGTCTTGCTTGAATTGACCACTTGTAGTTGTGAATTGTCGTTATTTTATTGTTCATTTTCTTGGAGTAACCATTTTAAGTTTTGTTGTTGTAGTTGTGAATCGCCGTTTGTTTATTGCTCATTTTCCTTGCACAATGGATTCAATAATGCATTTTCAGCAAATAATAAACAATTTTATCATTTATTATTACGGAAAATGCTTCGAAAATGTTCTATTTTTGATTGCACTTAAATTATAGACATGGCGATATTAAATTGTGATGGATTATGGATAACACTAACCATTGAAATGGTGAGATTGAGACAGGGTAAAAATGGAACATTTTATACATGAAAATATATTGTAACCAAGAGATGAAGGATTATAGATAAATCCACTGCTGGGTACCGGTGGGTGATACTTTAAAACTTTATATTATTTTGTTTGTATTAGATTTTAATGTTGTTCATGTTTTTGTTCTGCAATAAGATTGCTCGATTTATTTCATTGTCATGTCTTCTGGGAGGGGGGGGGGGGGGGGCAGTAAAATGACTGGTAATAGTACAGTTTTTGAGAGATGATATTCTTTTCCTTGCAAATTATCTTTCCTTAACATACTAGTGTTGTAGCTATTGTAAAACCTCGATTGAAGAAGGGTACACTTGAACGGGTTAAACTTAAAAATTATAGGCCGGTTTCGAATCGTTCTTTTCTATCAAACATTCTTGAAAGAGTTATTTTAAAAAGACCTTTAAAGCTTGTTACATTAAATAATCTAGGTGAAACTTATCAGTCAGTGAGCAAAACACAACATACCACAGAAACAGCTGTCCTCA
>NC_088361.1:33043125-33045625 GCF_034508935.2 Berghia stephanieae
CATAATTCTTGGATAAATGCCATAAATTTACCAGGTTAAAAAACCCCCAAAACAAATCACATTTTATTCACACCTGTCAACGCGCACAGTTTGATGTAGATGACCATTTGTTGACGAGGTTCTTTCCGCAACGTCTTTTGGTCCTGGGACATCTTTCTCATTGATCTTAGAGTGAGACAGAAAAAGCCGCAGTTTACCACGACAGCCGCGATTATTGGTGCTGCGGCGGCCAATAAAACACTGAGTTCATTTGAAATATAGCAAACTCCTTCCCCGTATCCAATCGCCGTTAAGCTTGATTTGTCGACGTCACAGGTTATGTGATTCTTGTTTTCGTTCGAATTGGTTGATTTACCAGCGGTTTTGGATTTGGTTTGCTTCTCTATTGCTTCTGATCGAACTGTTGAGCTGTCTTTCTCATCATTCTCACCATTGTTCTTAGAAATAGAATTAACAGTATGATTACATATAATCACGATAGCTATGATTAAAGCAGGAATTATCACAGAAACAGCCAGATATTTCAGAAAACAACGATTTGTCCTGGTGTTCTGCCCATGAGAGTGGTCAAATATTCTGGTAAATATTCTGTACATCTGGTATGTGCAAATGACCATCCAACTAACGGAAGATAACAAGAAGAAATGATTGGCCACTCCAACAATCTGACACGTGACTGTCCGGGTATCAAAAAGTGGCGTGACCAGACACATGATCATAGTCAGAAACATATTTGCTACTAATGCCATTGTGTTTTTACCTGGTAGCGTCCTTAACGACGGAAATAATATGTAGGTTAAAAGAGTGATGAAAAGACAAACGCAGGACACAGCAAGACAGATAATAGACGTCAGCTCTAACCCCTTTCCTAACTTAAATTCATTGACTTTATCATCATTTTTCCTTTCCTCAATCACACTTTCCCAGTATTTCATAATCGGGTCGGCACAGACTATGGTTGTACTCTCTGACCTAGATGACTTAATATAGAAATCCGCCATGGTTAAATACAAATCGCCCTTTAACCCAGTCCCGTTGTATCGAAGAATTGGTTTCTTAATATTCACGTAACTGCTATTATCCGGATCTTCGTCTAATATGAAATAGTTCTCAAAATTCTTGTCAAGAGAGAAATATGGACATGTTAAAGTGTTGTTGACTTCGGCGTACTGTCTCCGTTGACGCATATCCTCGGCGAGATTTAGGCCTTTACCATTTGCGTCACATTCAGAAATATAGAGTCTGAAGACATTGTTTGCTTCAATCTCTAAAAAGTCGATATAATCTTTCTCCATTGGTGGGTTGATTTTAGATAATAAAGAAAGGTTTAAAGTGTTTCCCGAACTACGTTGGGTGACATCAATATTCCATGTTGTGTTCAAAAGCGATGTCAACTCAGGAGCAACGTCTGATATTGATTTCTTAGTGGTTAATAGAAATTTAGCCGATAAAAGTATCGTCACTTCTGTTGAATTTTTGATGTCTTGATCAGGATAGCATTGAGGTGGGTAAAGAACAGTTATGAATTGATTCACGTCAGTTCCCCAAGCAGTTAAAACGGGGTCCGTCTTTTTGAACAGTTCGTTTTTAATGCTTGTTGATATCTGAAAAAAATAAGTAATTAATCAAAACATTAATTTAAATCATTTCAAGAATTTGAAAACTATCAAATCTTTGCATCAATTAAATACAACATCCTTTCTACTGATTTATACCTCACATTAAAAATATCAATGAAAAGAGAAACAAAATGTGAACTAAGCAAAACTTTAAAATATCTCTCCTCTCTTTATATCTCTCTCTCTCTCTCTCTCTCTCTCTCTCTCTCTCTCTCTCTCTCTCTCTCTCTCTTGAAAATTCTCGAATAGGGATCTAGTCTTCCATTTCCTTATTACCGGTCAGACGTGCTACCTTTGCACAACATGGTTATCCGATAGATAGGAGGGCGTTTGATCGGTAATAAGGTCTGAGGTTTGATCCCCAGTCGAAGCAGGCTGGATTCTTGAGATGGTGTTTTCTGTATTTCACGTTTCTTTCTGCTTTGTCTGGTATTGTATCAAACACACCTTTTCAGAAGTTTATCTTACACCAGTGCTTGCTGCCTAATTTGTCACTTTTAGAGTCGAAACTTACGAAAACATTATGTGACTGGATGTGTGACAATTATATTAAAAACTGGCTTCGTTGTCGTGATCCTGGGTTGAGCACTTTACACACACCGACCCTCTGAACTCAGTTTTGAATGGGTTCCTGTTTGTAGGCTGTCACGAATAGTGTAAGAATGCCAATACAAAAAAGAATATGGTTTGTAATTTGTTCTTAGCCCTCTCGGTATATCTTCCTTTGCAGCCTTCAAAATGTTTTGTGTCCACTGATTGATGACATAGTTTGGGGGTTTGTATTGAATTTCTAGGTCGTTTGTAATATCATTAGTCCTTATGGCATAAAGGCCCCATTGGCCTTCTTGTAATTCCACCTCGGTCGCTGAAGTTGGAATTTC
>NC_088361.1:33053125-33055625 GCF_034508935.2 Berghia stephanieae
AAGCGAGGGTTCCATTCTACAGAGGGAACAGATCGTGGGGGATAGTTATCAAGCCAGAAATGGTCGTCAGGACTGTGAAACTGTGCACCAATGCTTCCAATTTTGGAAGAAACAATTTGGATGACGATGGCAGTGGCGAAGACTGTAAACTTTGTTGAGGTTGTAGAGCCATAAAACAGGAATATTTTCTTCATGGTTTATGATTGAGTCCACTTTCCCATTACAATTAAAAGGCTTAGCGACAATTCTACACAATTTTTAAACTGCTGTTGTCCAAAAGTGTTTAACTTTTGATAGCGATGGATACGTTAAGTGTGTGGTGTTCATTTCTTGTCTTGTGTCTTGATTAAATTTTCAGTTATTAATTAATCGCCCGAGCCTATCGGTTAGATTTAGGTTGATTGTTTACTGTTTTGGTTGCTGGCGAGACGACGTATATTTTCTGGTTTAAGGATTTCAGATCAGTATATTAGTTCATCTTTTGTGTATTTTGCAAGTTGTCGTGATCTCTGTGATGACAACTATACCTATTTATTTCATTTTGAAGAGGGTTGAAAAGCAATTCGAGTTTTTCTAACCTGTTAGAGGGAAAATAAAAACATATTTAAATACATTCTGTCATTCATGACAATAATATTTTTCGTGATACAAGCCTTTTGACAGTGTTAGTAAAATTATTTATATAAAAACATCCAATTTCTATCCAGGCGAAATATAGAGAACAAAATAGATCTTCTTGTCTTGTCATTAAGTCGAAACTCCGTGCATCGAAGATAATCGCGACTAGAGAGAACAAATGATGGTCTAAATTCTAAATATTAAGATGATTTGAGAAAAATATAGAAGATTCAACACTGTAATTAAAACACTTCCGTTATCTTGGATATGCTCCGGGAAAGCATAGGACACGTATATGCAGTGTGTTATTTTTTATTGACACATTTCAGAGAGCTATGTAAGATTTCATCAAATGGTTTTTTGACATATGTGTAGAATTTATACAAGTTTTTATTGGTATGAGGATTAACACTGTGCGCCCTTTGGTAATCGAGCTATGACGTCATCAGTAGAAAAGGGTAAATTTGACATTATATCAATCAAAACTTAAATAAATTCTGCATCTATGGAAAAAAAAAGTTTGAAGAAATCTTACATACGAGACTTTGGAGTTATTCAAACCTGAAATGTGTCAATAATAAAAAAACACACTTTATATTTGAAGCGAAAGATAATACTAGACTAAAACTCACCCTCACCTTGTTATATTTTCGCAGTGTTAAATTGCTGTCACGTTTCGCCTCCCTTTATACCAATGGGCTTTATATTAGTTATTCAATAATGACACGAATGTTATGCCAGACTCATT
Organism: Berghia stephanieae; assembly: GCF_034508935.2. NCBI lineage: Eukaryota > Metazoa > Mollusca > Gastropoda > Nudibranchia > Aeolidiidae > Berghia > Berghia stephanieae. Next base: position 33,054,492 of record NC_088361.1, read on the forward strand.
ATCAAATTGTTTTGGCTTATAAATATTGAATGCTCGATCCCACAATGACTCTCCCAACATGAACAATATCATTATAGTCTTCGATACACAAAGTAGAGGTTGGGAATCTCATTAATTAACTCAATATCGTGGTCTTCGAGTTTTTTTGTGCGGCTATGTGGTCTAGTGGTATGACAATCGCTTTCGGATCGGAAGGTCCTGGGTTCGAGCCTCGAACTCGGCGCATAGTTGAGTCCTTGGAAAAGGCTCTTTACTCACTTTCTCTCACCGTACTCAGGTGTAAAATGAGTACCTGGCCGTAAATAGCATTGTCATTGTCCGAAAAAGTGTAATATCGCCTGACAGGCGTCATGTCGCGTCCTACATGTTAAATGTTGCTGTTGACCAGGGACCCCTTGTAAAGCGCTTTGAGCACATTTAGTGGATATTGCACTATATAAAGCTCAATATTTATTTATTTATTTATTCATAAATAACCAGGTAATCATCGACCATAGGGGGAATATTAACATTGTAGAGTTGTTGACCGAGTGCAATGAACCAAAAGTCAAGCGATATTGAGAGAGGTCAGTGACTAGATAGGCGCCAATCATCGGCTGCATGTCTCAATCTATAAATTCAGTGTTACCGTTGTAAAGGACATGGATTTTGTGCCATATTTTATCTTAATTTTTTTCCAGCAAGTATGAGTGGCTTCACACATCTTATCCCCCCCCCCCCCTCCCTGCCCTTATTTATTAACACATGAATTAAACGGTTCGGTCTCACACTTAATACATACAGCCAGCTACTAAGCTAAATAGCTCTATGTTTGTAAAGCGTCTTTAAAAAGGATACAATGGCATGACAGAGCTTTGTATCAAGACAACGTAGCTTTTGGTAAAAAATCACCAAGATCCCCCCCCCCCCCCCCCCCCCCAATAAAAAATTATAAGAGAAGCGCGAAAAAACAGAAAGCAATTAAGAAAACAAACAACCCTCTTTAAAAAGTATGGATGAAGAGGTACGCTGATAAAAACTCTCTCTACCCCCCCCCCCCCCCCCCCAACCCGCAACCCCGATGCCATTTGAATATTATTATATTTTCATCGTAAGATTGTAAATTTGACCCAGTGACGAGAGTAAAAAACGATA
>NC_088361.1:33060625-33063125 GCF_034508935.2 Berghia stephanieae
TAATAGTAGTAGTATTAGTGGTAGTAGTAGTAGTAGTAGTAGTAGTAGTAGTAGTAGTAGTAGTAGTAGTAGTAGTAGTGGTAGTAGTAGTAGTAGCAGTAGTAGTAGTAGTAGTAGTAGTAGTAGTAGTAGTAGTAGTAGTAGTAGTAGTATTAGTAGTAGTAGTAGTGGTAGTAGTTGTAGTAGTAGTAGCAGTAGTAGTAGTAGTAGTAGTAGTAGTAGTAGTAGTAGTAGTAGTAGTAGTAGTAGTAGTAGTAGCAGTTGTTGTTGTAGTAGTAGTATTAGTGGTGGTGGTGGTGGTGGTGGTAGTAGTAGTAGAAGTAGTAGTAGTAGCAGCAGCAGCAGCAGCAGCAGCAGTAGTAGTAGTAGTAGTAGTAGTAGTAGTAGTAGTAGTAGTAGTAGTAGTAGTAGTAGTACTAGTAATTGTTGTTGTTGTAGTAGTAGTAGTAGTAGTAGTAGTAGTAGTAGTAGTAGCAGCAGCAGCAGCAGCAGCAGTAGTAGTAGTAGTAGTAGTAGTAGTAGTAGTAGTACTAGTAATTGTTGTTGTTGTTGTAGTAGTAGTAGTAGTAGTAGCAGCAGCAGCAGCAGCAGCAGCAGTAGTAGTAGTAGTAGTAGTAGTAGTATTAGTAGTAGTAGTAGTAGTAGTGGTAATAGTAGTAGTAGTAGTAGTAGTAGTAGTAGTAGTAGTTGTTGTAGTAGTAATAGTAGTATTATTAGTGGTAGTAGTAGTAGTAGTAGTAGTAGTAGTAGTGGTAGTAGTAGTAGTAGCAGTAGTAGTAGTAGTAGTAGTAGTAGTAGTGGTAGTAGTTGTAGTAGTAGTAGCAGTAGTAGTAGTAGTAGTAGTAGTAGTAGTAGTAGTAGTAGTAGTAGTAGTAGTAGTAGTAGTAGTAGTAGTAGTAGCAATGGAGGTGGATAGATCAGTAGTCGTATCAGGCAAATTGACAACTCAATTACTATTCATTTGGAAAGGTCAATAACATGTCAGACTATTGGTCGGAAATCAGAAGCAATTTACCATAAATAATGTAACCAGATTCAACGAACGATATTGGGATGGATTACAGTAAGAGTTACACCAGTCATCAATAACAATTCCAGTTTGATATGTAGCTTTTTATGACTGATGCCGTTGAATGTTCAAAATACTACCGATAAAAGAATACGCACCATAGCAATGATCTTTATAATAAACATGAATACAAAGCAAATGGTCATGATAATATTTCACCATGCCTTTATTTGCATTCTGCCATAATTTTTGTAATCAAACATATTATATAACCGTATTTATTAACAATCGGACAGCTCTTTGGATGAATAAAACAATTCAACCATTAGTTTATCTTGTCATAGCCTTCGTCTACTCGTTGCCTGACATTGACTAAGTACGAGTTACGTCATAATACAAGGTGACAACTACCTAAAGAAGGTGATTATTGAGTTGCTTAACTTATGAAAACTCACTTTTCATTTTCTTTTGGTGATCAATACCTTGAATGGTGACGTAATTTTTGGTCGGTGCCAAGCATTTGAGATTACAAAGCAACGATTTGGTACACATTTACAAGAAAAGTCACTGACCGACCAACGTCATAAATTTATTCATTATTATTAACTTAGAAAATGTCTGCTATTGGTTCGACAGCTTTTCTATGACAACAATGAGTAGTTAACATAATGTTGTGAAATGACTCGTAAATAAGTATGTAAATGATTAGAGTCGATTAGATTGATATGTAGATTACAGTAACATTGGTTAAAATAGAATGCATTATACTTAAGCCAAAAACTTATTGATCCACACCATAATATGAAGTGTGGATGATGCTCATGGAGAGGGAAATATGGAAATGCTCCAATCTTTCTTTAGCTAGTCAACTGTGTTGCTTTTTACTACTGACGTTTCGTTCCATTCTAACCGATCTACCCAAGTAGAACGTTGATTTGAATCATGGGTACCCAAAATAAAAAGTTATTTCTTATTTGTTTTCAGACGTCTCTGTCCATCGAGCAGTGATTGGGTCTCTCAATGTGTTAGATGTAGCGAAATATTGCTATGAGATAGACTTACGTCTTTTCAAAAGAGTAAAAGTGAATTGTTACTGTCGGTTTAAACGCTAATGAAACTGGGATGTCGATTATGAAGGAATAAAGTCCAGGGTACTCCCAACTTTATATATTAATGTGTCCATTTATATATATATATATATATATATATATATATATATATATATATATATATATATATATATATATGTGTGTGTGTGTGTGTGTGTGTGTGTGTGTGTGTTCCTAGAAATGGACTTATATGAATACGCACTGAATGAGATCCAAGAAATCGGCGATTGTAATAAATACGAGTAATAATTGATCTATGCTAGCTATTTAAGTTTCGTTAGACCCACTAAGGACATGCACAGATCGGCGTCAATGCGTTTAGCTCGATTAAAAATTTTGAAATGAACAATAAAAAAAAAGATTTGGCATTGAAAGAATGACA
>NC_088361.1:33068125-33085625 GCF_034508935.2 Berghia stephanieae
TATCTATCTATCTATCTATCTATCTATCTAATCTATCTATCTATCTATCTATCTATCTATCTATCTATCTATCTATCTATCTATCTATCTATCTATCTATCTATCTATCTATCTATCTATCTATCTATCTATCTATCTATCTATCTATCTATCTATCTATCTATCTATCTATCTATCTATCTATCTATCTATCTATCTATCTATCTATCTATCTATCTATCTATCTATCTATCTATCTATCTATCTATCTATCTATCTATCTATCTATCTATCTATCTATCTATCTATCTTTATGTTGTTTTACCAAATATATTAAACTTTCTAATTTGTCCAAATTCAAATCCAAATGATTAATTTAAAATTTAATTTATCAATATTGATACATTTAAATTAATCATGTTACAATAAAAGATTAAGCACTCGAACGTGTTAGGACTAGAGGATTGTTCCTGCAAATCCTGAACATTCATAAAAATTCGGATTTTTAAACGATGAAGTCAATACTTATATCGATGTACACCTATTCACACGTCGACTTAGAATCCATTTAAGATTTTAAAAATAATTTCGACGTCTCTTTAAACACCTCATCGTTTTGAAGCAAGTTATTTTTAAAAACTTGAAAAGTCCACGATAACAACAAAACGAATTTCAATTGCTTTTTAATTCTTTGGTGAAGAATGCATTTCACTGCTGTATTCTCTCATTTTCACATCTTAAGAATTCTAGATAAAAATCAGATTAATAGAGAGAATTAAGAAAAAAACATTACTCATTTTTTTCTTAACAAAGGCATTAAAGCATAATAATGTTGACTTTCATTGAACAATAATTAAGATGACCTTTATCATTATAGGCGACGTTTTCTTACGATAATTTATCAGAAGTTCAGCTATGTTCGAAAGAATCAAGTGTCTAATTTTACTTATTCTTCTTATTTCAATTTACATTCACTTGATATTGCGTTTGAAATGAACTGACATTGAGAGGTTACAGTAAAAAAAAGACGTCATTTAAAAAAAACAACAACTTTAGTAGCAGATTAAACAACAGTAGTTCCAAAATTATTCGATGGAGTGTTAATTTGTTAAAGTCTGTTGGGCCTAGCAGTAATCAAAATCTCTGTTTTATCATTATTCTAAATTAATCTTTAATGACTCATCTAATTCTTAATTTCAATAAAGCAATATTCAATGATATTTATCTTGACTGACTTACTTGACTTAGATGCCTGTCGCGTCTCGACCGAAAGATCGGGTCGCCTTGGCTGTTTCCAGTATTTCCTGTGTGAGGTGTCTCCAATATTGCCGGTCCTCTGCTAGGGTTCTCAGGTTTTCAAGGTCCCCTGCCGTTATGAGACTAATGCTTTGTCCAAGTGTTGTGAGGTTTTTGTTTAGTATCACAGGGAGTGTTGTGATCGGTCTTCCTCTGAAAAGGTTCCCGTGTTTTTGGAGGTATCCCGACATGACTTGGTTAGTTGGTATGTTTTTGTCCCTGCGTAGTATGTGACCGAAAAGTTGCCATCGTTGTTGTAAAATGTCAAGGGAGATTGGTCTTTCTTTTGTGATCTTATAGAGTGATTCATTTGAGATCTTTTTTGGGTATTTGATGTCCAGTACCCTTCTTAGCTGTGTGCGATGGAAGGCATCCAGATGTTCTTCTTCGGATTTTGTCAACGCCCAAGTGCCGCAGTTATACAGAAGTACCGGTTTTACAAGAGCACGGTACAGTTTCAGTTTCATATTTATCAATTTGCTTAAATCAGCAGCATGAACAGAATCGTACATTTGAGAAGCATCTGCATAAATATGATATGAGGGTCCAAATGCACTGTTGCATATACATTATAAACAGGGCTGGTCCAAGGACCGAGCCCTGGGATACCCCAAACTTCAGTAGACGGCCCAACAAATTGTCATGCCCGATGGTGTCAAATGATGCAGACTAGTCTAATAGGCATAAAACATTAATTTCATTAGAGTCAGCATTCTTGATCAAATCCTTGTGGACCTTTAAGAGCGCGGTTTCCGTGATGTAGCCTGCTCTATAAGCCAATTGAAAAGGCTATTGAAGATCATTGACATCAAGATGATTCAGTAACTGTTGAAGGACAACCTTTTCAAGCAATTTAAAGAGAAAGGACAGATTAGAAACAGGTCGATACTTATTTGATTCATTCTGGTCTAATGATGGCTTTTTGAGCAAAGGTTGATTTAAGGCCTCATTTGAGATATTCTACGGAGCTCGCAATACATGATTTTAACATTATTGTTTGTGTGCTTATCCATAGGCAAAGACCTGTCCAGAATGGCACCCACAGTTCGGGGAGTATCTATTCGTCCTTCAGTTCGTATTTTTAAAATGTGTCTAGCCGACCTTCAGTGCTTATGCAAATGAGGTAGGCGTGCAATACGCACAAGGCAATTGACGGAAAGGCCGTTGTTTATTTTTGTAACCCATCGTCTCAAAACGGTATTATGTCAGAACGAACCACATGCTTAAAAGCCGAATTAAATGTTAAACTGGTCAAAAATATAAATTGTTGGCATTCGCAACATAAAATATGGTCGCCATTCTCCTCAATAAATCATATAAACTCAAAACAAATCTAATATTTCTGGCTATAAAATAAATTTTCAACATCTTAACAAACCCGACTTAATACCGTTTTGAGGCGAATGTTCACATTTGACACAGTATTTTTATATGTATTAAATTCAAGGTTATTGCCCTTCCATAAATCGCATTGTTATTACAGTGACCTATATATGTCACTGCTTCCGTGGCTTTTTGTGTGCGCCCATGTTATCTATGTGTATTTAACTGGAATTACAAAATCGGAGTTTTCAGTCCTTCACGCTTCAATTTTTTAACGACTGTTGAAACGTGAGCATCGTTATGAGTATGAGTAGAAAAAAAAAGCATATTACTCTCTCTCTCTCTCTCTCTCTCTCTCTCTCGCTCTCTCTCTCTCTCTCTCTCTCTCTCTGTCATATGTTCCCCCTTTTATCTCTAATTTCTTCTCTCCCTCCATCTGTCTCTTCCTTTGTATTTTCCTCTATCTCGCTATCATCCTCTTTCATTTCTTCACTCTCTCTCTCTCTCTCTCTCTCTCTCTCTCTCTCTCTCTCCCTCTCTCTCTCTCTCTCGCTCGTTCTCGCTCTCGCTGTCTGTCTTTCTTTCCCTCTGTATTTCTCTTTCTCTCACATACTCTCTTCTCTCTCTCTCTCTCTCTCTCTCTCTCTGTCTCTCACACATACACTCTCTATCTATCTATCTATCTATCTATCTATCTATCTATCTATCTATCTATCTATCTATCTATCTATCTCTTCTAATTTCTTCCTCTTTTGTTTTCTTAAAAACCTTTCTCTCTCTTTATCTATCTCTCAATTTTATTCTCTCCCCCCTCCCTCCCTCTTTCTTTCTTGACTTCTGTCACATTTCTTTTCTCCTTGTCTCTCATTCATTTTCCTCTCTCTCTTTCTTTCTTCTCATATTTCCCCCCATAAATCTCTAATGTTCCCTATGTCGGGTTGTCTCTCGCTCCATCTAAGTCTATTCCTCTATTTCGTCGTCGTCGTCTTCTCTCTCTCTCCCCCCCCCCCCCCCCCCCCCTCTCTCTCTCTCTCTCTCTCTTTTTTTTTTTTTCTTTCTTTCTATGTTAAAAAATGAGCTTTTGTATAGCGCAATAGCTACTCAATGTGCTCAAAGCGCTTTACAAATGGTCCCTGACCAACAGCAACGACATATAGAACGAAACATGACGCCTCTTAGGCGATATTATATTTTTTTTCTGACAACGCTGTCAACTCATTTTACACCTGAGTACGATGAGAAGTGAGTAAAGAGCCTTTTCCAAGGACTCAGCTATGCACCGAGCGAGGGTCGAACTCAGGACCTTCCGATCCAAAAGCGAGTGTCATGCATATCTCTATCTATCTATCTATCTATCTATCTATCTATCTATCTATCTATCTATCTATCTATCTATCTATCTATCTATCCCATTCAATTCCAATCTTCCTCTTTCATTTTCTCTACCACCTATATACATATTTTACACACACTCACACACACACACTCTCTCTCTCTCTCTCTCTCTCTCTCTCTCTCTCTCTTTCTAATATGTATATTATACACTAGTATATATATATATATATATATATATATATATATATATATATATCTATATATATATATATATATATATATATATATATATATATATATATATATATATATATATATATATATATATATATATATACAGTGGACTCCGGATAAGACGATGCCCAGGGGAACCGAGGAAAAAAATCGACTTATCCGAAAATCAACTTAACCGGAGTGTAACCAAATGAGCAAAAACGCACGTGAACAAAGCAAACTAATCTAGAATAAGTATGTCCCTTCATATCGCGCGGTCTCTGTAGTGGTCATCAGAGGCTCCTACCCCCAATAGCCCCAAAGAGGAATCAGAATACATAAAAATCGGAATTTGAGATAAAAAAGCGGAATCAACTTACTGTTATTGACTATGACATGTTTTGCAACAGAAAATGTAATAGACAATCCAAAAGTACTCAAATGATAAAATGTAAAAAGTGTAAAAATGTACAGATTGTGTAAAGACTAAGAATTGGGTCAAATAATAATAGAGAACACACAGGTCCTGGCCGTCTGAGAGCAAAGCATTGAATGGATGGAGTTAACCATGTCAGGACCCTCCTCCTCCCCCCCCCCTCCCCACACACACGCCTAATCAAACAAACGCGCGTACCGGTACACACACACACACACACACACACACACACACACACGCACGCACGCACACGTACACAGGGCTAAAATTAAATAGGGAAAGAAGCTGACCGTACTCAATAATATTATTACCGATTGAAGCCAACATAATATAATAAGGTCATTGACCTCACAAATTGAAGTCACCATAATAATAATAATACTTCCGTCAACCCCCCTCCCAAACATATAATATTATCCAACATCAGCAGCACACACTTTGAAGGGACTAATCAGACACACAAAATGTGTGTTGATTGACCATAGGAGATGCTGACGAAATAAGCCATAGCTCACTTTTTTTTCACAAGAGATATTTTTTTTTTCCTCGATTGGAAAGGTAAAAAGCGGAATTTTTGCCTTGAATGTGGAATGTATACCAATTAAGTTAAATTATTCTGAGAAAAGCGGAAGGGTAGGAGCCTCTATGTCAAGGTCAAGCTTCTTGTAAATTGTCGAGACAGAAATAGCTGATATGCCAATTTCCTATGCGATGTTTTTGTCGCATGCCAGACTTTCCAAATGCATCGAATCTTCCTTTTCCGCGATAGGTTTGCCATTGTAGTCGTAGACTTGACTTGAATTCTTGATAAAATTGATACTAATTAAGAGGGCCATTACATAGGATGGCTTGGAATTAGAACCAAAAAAAAAATTGAACTTGAAGTTGCGACAATGTAAAATTTGAGATGGAGAAATTAAAGTTATTCAATACTGCTCATGTACATTGAACATGGACGTCAGGCAAAGCACCTACATCACATCGATGTGCGCAAATCGTTCGCGGATATTCTTAACCACTGAAAATTCTTACTGGTAGCTTTTTTAACCAATAGAAATATTTGTTTATTTGTGATTTTATTGTAGTCATGAGTGATAAGAACATCGACTTAAGCGACATCGACTTATGTGGAGTTTGTTTTTTTTTTACTAATGTTATATAGGAAGAAGGGGAGGGTCCAAGAAAAAAAATCGACTTGGGTAAAAATCGACTTAGGCAACGTCGACGTATCCAGAGTGCACTGTATATATATATATATATATATATAATATATATATATATATATATATATATATATATATATATATATATATATATATATATTTCATTTTTCCTTTAGGACTATTCTCTAATTTTCTCTCTCACTCCTGTCTTTTCCTTTTTATTTTCATCTCTTTATCTCTCTATAGGCCTCTTTTCTTTCATTCCGTCACCTCTCTTTGCGCCCACCCTCCCCCTCTCTCTCTCTCTCTCTCTCTCTCTCTCTCTCTCTCTCTCTCTTCATCGTTCCTCCTTCGCCTATCCCCCAACTCGATCTCTCTTTTCTTTATTTTTCTTCACTCTCTCTCCCTCCTCCCCCCCCCCCTCTATCTCTCTCTCTCTCTCTCTCTCTCTCTCTCTCTTCATCGTTCCTCCTTCGCCTATCCCCCAACTCGATCTCTCTTTTCTTTATTTTCTTCACTCTCTCTCCCTCCCCCCCCCCTCTCTCTCTCTCTCTCTCTCTCTCTCTCTCTCTCTCTCTCTTCTTTCTTCCCCCCTCCCCCTTTGTTCTCCAATTTCCTGTCTCACCCCTGTCTTTTCCTCCTCTTAATATCGCTATCCTCCTCTTTTATTCTGGCACTCTCTCTCTCTCTCTCTTTCTTTCTTTCTCTCTCTCTCTATCTCTCTCTCTATCTATCTATTTATCTATCTATCTATCTTTCTCTATGTCTGAGTGGTCTCAAACGCGTTTCATCTGGGAAATGGTGTCACCTTCTCTGATCCATTATTGTTTTTAAAAAAGGAAAAGAAAAGAAAAAAAATAACAAAAGGGGACAACGACACAGATTACACCGCACCCCGCGACTGCAACATCATAAATTATAACCCCCTTAAAAAAGCATACACTTCCTGGCCGCCTGTACGACTTAGAGTTGCCAACCACCGAAGAATTAAAATACATTCGGAAGACTTAAAAAGTTTTCGTCGTGAGCTTGCTATGGTAATGCATCGAGATATTGAGGCGGTGGTGGTGGTGGGAATCATGGAGGTAGAGAGAGAGAGAGAGAGAGAGAGAGAGAGAGAGAGAGAGAGAGAGAGAGAGAGAGAGAGAGAGAGAGAGAGAGAGAGAGAGAGAGAGCGAGAGAGATAGATAGAGAGAGAGAGAGGGAGAGAGCGAGAGAGAGAGACAGAGAGAGAGAGAGACAGAGAGAAGAAGAAGAAGATCACGAAAGAGAGGAATAGACAGAGAAGGAGCAGTGACAACCCGACAGAGGAAACAAAGAAAATGTGAAATAAGGAAGAAGAATGTCCCACTATGTGCCCTTGTGGTGGTATGACACTCGCTTTCGGATCGGATTGGAAAATCCTGGGTTTGAGCCTCACTCGGCTTATAGTTGAGTCCACTTTTACCGTACTCAGGTTTAAAATAAGTACCAGGCCGTTAACTGCGTTGTTCTGTCTGAAAAAATGTAATATCGCCTAACAGACACCATGTAGGATGTTAAGTGTTGCTGTTGGCCTGTGACACACTGTAAAGCGCTTTGAGACTTCGGGCGGATATTGCGCTATATAAAAACTCTCGTTAGTATTTGTGACAATGGTAGAAATTGCAGTGATGTTGTTCTTGTTTCGACGATGATGAAATGATGGTAGTGGTGGTGTCACTGATCTAATGGTAGTTACAATGCTATTGTAGTGATATTGATTGTGGTGTTGATATTTATGATATTGTGCAAATGATGGTGGTAGCGATTCTGATGGTAATGATTATGTTGTAAAAGTGCTTGTGGTAATGATGATGATGGTTTTAAAATTGATGTGGATCGACGTTACTTATTTTCAGGTCTGATAACCATTTCCTTATGGGCTCATTGCTGTAATGGAAATCACAAAAAATGACGCATTATACAACAATGTTAAACTAGGCCCATAAGTGGGTTCGGATGTCAGACCTGCGTGTTTGTGGATGCTTTGTTAACCTACAATGCAGCACAAATCCCTTTCGAAATGGTATTCTTTTTTTCCACTATAACACAATAAGTCGAATGCTTGGCAGGTCTGTATCACTGCGTACATCGACACACGTTAGTTGTAAAAATATCTATTGAAATACCACCTTGAATGGTGATAAGCCAAATTACACATCTGGAATACAAAATTTGCATACGAAATTGTTTGAGTACAGAATTATTGATACAAATCGTGGATTTATTTTTCTTGTAACCATTGTTTAAAATATATCAAGCTTTTTATGTATATATTTCCGTCTTTTTATTTTTTAATTTAAAACTAAAGTTAGGAATTTGTTTTTGGCCGGTAATCGTACCTTTATCAGCCTTATTAGACCCCTACCCAGATCAAAACAACAACCCCAACACCCCTGATAACATTACCCCTTGTTCTGAGTTTAAGAACATAGGCAAATTATTGTTCTTAGGCCGAACTGGGCTTTTATGTTCTTTATCATCCTATTACACCCAGTTTCAACCCGTAGACATTTTAAAGCCCAGCCCGTTGACATTCTAACTTCTCGTCAGGGCAAAAGTGGATACCAAATACTTAATAGTATTAGCTAACGAATGAAGTACTGAAAATATTGAGGACTTGGTATTAGTGTCCTTTATTAATCTTTAACATATTTGACATCGTATATGTAGATTAAATTAAATGCAACGTTGTTCTTTCGGCTTTGGAATTAATTTGCGTGTTGTAAAGCCGCCAAATTCCATACCGTCTATACCATTACCTCGTTCACTGCCACTAACTCATTGAATTCTCCCAGAATTAAATCTACAATTCTGTTATAAAGCTCGTCTACTCAAGACGGTACAACTTATAACAAAATTTTCTGAAGTTAAAGGACATGTATCGACATTGTTCAAATAAATGAAAAATGTTGGCTAAATTCAAGCCAATATTGATGGCCCTCACTGAATTATCAAGATTATAATATTTAAAAAAAAACCCTGCTTCTTAAGAGATACGCTGATGTTTTTGGGCTGCTTATATTACTATGACTAATATAAAATTTTTGACAATTTTAATACTAGTCATTTAAAACAAATAGTTATTGAGTGTTAAATCACTATCATAGATAGAAAAAATGTAATAAAGGCAAAACACCTCCCCCCCCCCACACACACACACACACACACACACATACACAACAAATTTTTAAAATTATTTTTTAAAAGAAGAAGAAGAATCACCCCCCCCCCCCACCCCTCAAAAAAGAAAGAAAAGAAAAAAAAAGAAAAGAATACCTGACGAATCTTCCTCTGTGCCCGACCAACCCAAACTTTCGAGCAGGCATTTGAATGCCAAAAGGAGAACACGAAAATAGTTCCTAATAAGGAAACCAACACCATTCTGGAAAAAAAAATCATATCCCAGAAGAAAACCAAAAAAAAAAAACAACCCCCACCCTCCCCTCACACACACACACACACACACACACACACACACACGCACACACACAGAGAGAGAGAGAGAGAGAGAAAACAAAAAAAAACAACCCCCCCCCCCACACACACACGAAACTAACACATACACGCACACACACACACACACACACACACACACACATACACTCAACTGATTATTTGACTCACTAACAAAAAAATTTAAGACGATACGGTCATGTAATTACGTAGAATCGAATCTAGCTCAGTACAAACAGAAACGGAATAGTGCCCAGCTGTAGTGTGAAGTACGAATAGTGCAAGCAACACTATTTGTCCTTACGGACGGCAATGGCGGTTGATGCTATTCGACCTTAAGGACGAATAGTTTTACCTTGTCAAAAATAGAATTATCACAATCAGTTATGGTAAGCGTTGGATATTTAGGATTATAGTTATAGGGGAGGGAATTCAGTATTAAGTTACCCGTGTAGAGTAACTGTTTGAGTAGTATCCCCTTGATTTCATTTTTAACATTTAAAAATTCAGCTCTCTTTAAACTGAACTGATTGTCTAATGCGATGCCAATGAGAAGTTTCGGATAACTGGTATAGCTGTATGAAGATTATTTTATAATTTCTACCGCTATTCCGTGATGTCTTATCACACTCCATGTCACACTGAACCAAATCTCTATTACACACAATAAATATCAAGCGCCCGTAAAGCGCCCTTTTTCTTGCGCTTTTTACTACTAACTTCGCGAAGTAGCAGCTTTGAGAGTTTTTGTCAAGATGAGAATCATTTAAATCCATCAATATTTGAAGGACGAGTTTTCTGGCCAAATACATTAATTTTGAGAGCACGACAGTTAACTGGTTAAAAGGAAGATAAATTTAAAACAGAAACAAGACGAAGTTTTAGAAATGGTAAAATAAAATGATTCTTTCAGTCTTGAAATTGAAATTTCGTCTTATTGCCAGGGGGGAACTCGTTCTTTATTCTGTACGTTCAAGAAGTCTTTATGTCGTTAGATAAATTGCTTTCAATATGATATGTTTTACATTTGCAGAAGTCCTTGTAATTTTTTTTGGTTTATCGCAAGTTAGAACCACTTAAAGACTTTAAAGATGATACTTGTTTTCTAACAAATCATCTCACTGTTTGAGTAGGTATGCACTTGAAACTATCAAAGTGCATCGTTTTTTCAGCAGTATTCCAGTTTCTGTGTTCAAGTGAGAATGCGTATGGTTATGTTATAGCTTAAATACGTGAGTAGCTTGCAACCGAGATCTAGCTCATTTCCTTGAGTTATTCCCCTTTGACCAATTTGTTGCGACATTGGCCCAAAGGGAAACAGGCCCTGAGCTCTAAATAAATGCCCTATGTGTTTTGTACTAATTTCTTTTTCAGAAGTGTTGAGATGACATGCAAAGGACGCAAGTGCTCATGCTGGTCTTCCATACCATAACCAAAAATAATAAAATTAAAAAAAAAATACCTTATGATTTTAATAGATTAAAATTACCCCCGTCTTGTCAAAAAGTCTTTAACACCTGACTACTTTATATAAAAAATATGTTGAACAATGATTTAACATTTGATTAAACGTGTACAACAAAACATACGAGATGTGACGAACCGTTTTGAACCAGAATATGGAAAAGGTATAGATAAAAATAGATAAAAATATACAAAAATATTTTCTTTATTTTTCTTTATACTTTGGCTTAATACTTGTTCAAATCGGTAAGTCATCATCTATATTCTCTTGTACACGTTTAAATACAAAACTGGACCTAAAAACTGAATTCAAAGCGTAAAGTGCAAGAATTGACTTAGTTTCATATAAACAGTTGCTAAAAGCGGTATAAAAGTACAATACAAAAAATGAACGTTTCATGTCAGCAAACAAACTTACACAGGGAAACGAAATAAAACCCGTTTTTGTTTGTTTGTTGACAAAGGGTGGTCGCCCTAAGCATTCATATATGTATTGTTGTTTTTTGGAGTCTTCGGACGTCTGTTACTCCTCTAATTTAGTATTTTACAACCCCATGCTTGAGACATTCTTTAGTATGTGTATCGTTAACTTTCAACCCAGTTTTATGTATCTGGTTTATGGTTTATTCTGACATAATACCAGATTGTCGCGGTGGGTTACATTTGTAAACTACATTGGCTTTAAATTCCTTGCAAGTGTTTCCTTCACTTTTTATTGTTAGATACCAGGTCTTGGCATCCATTATATTGGCAGGTACTAGCTGCCTTGTTTTGTCATTGACAAATTCAATCAACTTTGAGCATTGTAACTTACTTACTGAATCCTCATCGAGCTATACGACACATGAGGCATCTACCAAGGGTTTCCATTTCTGTCTGTAGGCAGCATGAAACTAGAGCATTTAAATAGCGCAATATCCCTTCGACGTGCTCAATGCGCTTTACAACGGCTCCCTAGCGAACAGTAACACTTAATATGTAAGGTAAGACGAGAATAACGCCCGTTAGACGATACGGTATTACAATGTTTTCCGACAGAGACAACGCTGTTAACGGCCAGGTACTAATTTTACACCTGAGTACGGTGAGAGAATGTGAATAAAGAGCCCTTTTCAAGAACTCAACTATGCGTAGCTCAGAGCGGGTCTCGAACCCTGGACCTTTAGATCCGAAGGCGAGAGTCATACCATTAGACTACATAGCCGCATCGATGTTATTCCATGTTAGTCCAGCCTCTTTAAGTGCTTTATCCACAGATCTTTTCCAGGTTTCTTTGAGTCTGCCTCTTCATCTTTTGCCATCAGTTGTCCAGCGGCAACATGTTGGAGCTTTGCTAGAATTTGTGATAATATTGACAAGCCCCGATCCCGTTATAATGTATGTCTCCGTGAACGTTTTTTTTTAAAACTCATATTCCTTGGCTGAGAGTGAATCCTTTTATTCCATTCATTTGTTTGGCTGAGAGTGAACTCACGGTCATAGGCAGCGAGTTATATTGTAAGAAAACCCATCGTATAAAGCCTCTAAATTAATACAAGTTTGTACTCAATAAAGCATAATAAAAATGTTTCTGCTTGAAGTTCGAAGAAACACTTAAAAATAGATAACGAATTAGAAGCCTCAATTTATTCAACGAATTCACCTTAACTGAGCCATTCTCACATCTCTTATTTTTGTCCTTAGTGTTTCATTCGCCGTGTTCTGTTGATAAAGGGGAAACCCAAAACGTCCGCATAATCTATCTTCGTTGAATAAATTGAAGTTTACATTTCATTTATATATATATATATATATATATATATATATATATGTATATATATATATATTTATTTATTTATTTATATATATATATATATATATATATATATATATTTATTTTATTTTTTTCTATAGATATACATAAATTGGAAATTGAACGAAAATAATAATTGATAAGGGCGCCACTCTTATTATTCAAAACCTTCCATGTAGATTCCAAAGTCCAGGCGCCATCTTTAGTTTCTCTGCTCGCTCGCATCAGATGACTCTTTTTTTACGCCCATTTGGTACAGCAACTATTACCATTTTCTCCATTACTTTTTTTTGTAGGGAGTCACACTAAGCGGAGGTGACAAAATGAAATGAAATAAGGGACAAAGATGACAGAAGATTGGAAGAGAGAGAGAGAAAAAAAAAAAAAAAGGGGGGGGGGGGGGGACAACATAACATTGCTTCGTTCTTTGATGTTTTATTCTAAAATGTTGATTTGATGGAGATTTTTATCATTGTCGAAATATTCTTCTTTAACAAGACTCTTCACTAAATTACGTACCATTTTATAAAACAAGAGAGTAAAATCGCAATAAAGTATACGTTTTATCAATGAGTCCATATTTTATAAAACGAAAACACCGTGTTCCAAGCTCTTAAAAATGTCTTTTCTATCCTGAGAATGGAGCAGAGTACATTTAAAACAAGACATGAATGCCGTTTGGCACTTGTAGAATTTTAAAACAAAAACAAAGGCCTTTTTCATGAAGGGGACCTACGACCTTGACATCTATCTTCAATAGGATAAAGAACGTGTGTACAAAATGCCTTGCCTAAAGGAATGCGGCCACGTGTATAAGTATAATCGTAAGCTCGATTCCAATAAACCAAATAAGGCAGAGAAGTCGTGACGTCACACCTTCTACTCTTTCGGTTCCAAAATCATTGGAAGTGTATGTAGCCAGTTCTTCGGAGGACAAACAATGGATGTGCTACATACTGAATCATAAGATTACATACCTAATTTTAGTTTGAGGCTGTATAGCCAAATTATTAGGATTATGGGACGTAAAAGATATTTATGGACAACAAGCATATATTATTTAGACTAGAAAATAAGATGCCATCACTCTGAATTCAGAAGATCAATTACACAAGGTAAGTTTCCAGTCCTCCGAAGAGTGTTTTTAAACTTCCATCAAGATTTAAACGAGCTTTTTTTTTACATACACGTTTGTCCCTATTAAGGCCGTGTTTTGAGCTCAAGACCAGACATATATACCACCGTAGCAAACAACGTTTTAGTTTGTGATTGTCTTGATCCCTGTAGCCAAACCGTTACCTCAGCCCATCAATATAAGGGATGGATTATCTTGTTCAAATTGAATATTATACGATTCTTTCATCTCTTTGTAATAAACGAGTTATCTTTATCGTGCCTAATAACACATCGAGCTTGCGAAATGTTAATATTTATTTCGCTTTAAAACATTCTACTATTTCTACCAAGAGAGCAACGAAAGCCATTGATTGGGACCTTAATGATGCCAGAGTCACATTGCTGTTACTACCTTGTTATTTTCTGGTGAAAACCATGAGGTTTGCAAGTTATAAAAAGATCAATAATGAAGGAAGTAGAGATATAAAAGAATCTCTGTCATGCTTTGGGAGACTTAAAATTCAAAGAAAAATAAAAGAAGACAAAATTTGCCTACAGCTAAAATTCATTTAGAATTGGAATATCAAAGAATTGTGCATTTTTTGTCATTAGATTAAATTACGTAATTTACTTATTATATCTGAGGTTTCAAAGTCTGGCTTGCACAAGGATACATACGGACATAAGAAAAAAAAATTCAATCAAGAGAGACTTATTTGAAAGAGCAAGGATCTTATATATAATAAAAGAAGAAAAGAGTATGTAATGCTAGACCATTCGACATCATTTGAACTGTCGCGGTAAATTGAAATTATGTCTTCCTCAGCATGACTTTTTTAAAAAAATTGTAATATATTGGATTATTATGTCATGTGGTTAAAATCTGAAATGTGACCTAGCCCTTCAAATTGGTATTATCTAATGGTGCAGATACGAAGGAAAAGTTCACAATGAAAACGCTTACTCTTGGCGCTATTCCATAATCATAAACACATATTCAAATATCTCCATTAATGATATAAGTGTGTGAACTGTGGACTATTATACCAGAAACAAAAAGATCTAAAATGTATGTTAATTTGTTGCTAACTACACGTGTTCACCCAGGGTCCATAAGCCTTATGTTGTCCCTTATACCAAATATCCTCACATTATATTGACGTTTTCGACCATTTTAGAAAGAAACGTTTTCAGGTTTGGATAGACGATAAGTCAGTTTGAGAAACTGCAAGGCGCAAGATTGTTTTGACTGCTCATATTAAACAGTTTTTGTTGATACAAACGTGGATGACTTTACTGAGTTAATGACATAAAACATAAAATTTTGCCAAAATGTCATGTAAGAGTAAGAGACAAAAGAAATCGTGTGTTACCCACGGATAGTTCAAGATTTAAAAGTGTTACTCAACCAGAAAAAAAGTTTTATGTGTGGCAAGAAATCCCCAGGCTCTGAAACAAAAATAAAGAGATATTTCAAATAGAAAGAGTAAAACCAATTATAAAAGATAACTTGAGTGGAGCTTTTATTCTGGTATCCTCCTTGACATTTGGAAGAATTTAAAGCAATTATCAAGCAGTTCATATGAAGAAGTTAGCTCTTACGTTGGGTTTTTAATCCGAATAAATGAAATAAATTATCTGCTTGTATCGGCAGTATGTTTGACATGAAATCAATATTTTAGGAATGAGACTTGATAAAAAAAATAAAGATGAACGCGAAAAGGGATTTAAGGATGAAAATGTTCGACAGTTGTTTGAGAGAGATATACATCCATATATAAATACACACACACACACACACACACATATATATATATATATATATATATATATATATATATATATATATATATATATATATATAGATAGTATGCAGATGACGTCACTCAGGTCTTTGTTATTGTTTTTGCCATCCGCGTTTGTGAGTTGTTCTCACTAAACTGTATTAACCAGACTATAAAAGTTCATGGTTACACAGAGTTTGTGTGTTGGTCCGTTATACTTCCGGATGGCAATGTTGTGAACTACTTGGCCAAGCGCATTCGATCTATATATATATATATATATATATATATATATATATATATATATATGTGTGTGTGTTTGTGTGTGTATGTCTTTTCCTATCGCGTACATTCCTGACACTAAGTCACAGTCTAAAACAAAAGAACGATCTGGGACCTGCATGGCTGTCTGCAGTTAGATAACATTCAGAAAAAGTGTGGGGCGGGCACTTTTATTCAATAATGATAGGAAATATAGGGTATGGAGAAGTGGCAGATGAAAACAGAGAATAAAAAATATCACAAGTGTCACAACCAACTCGGGATCCAACTGATACGGCACCTTCCACTTGGCTGAGAAAGAGAAAGAAAGAAAGAGAGAGAGAGAGAGAGAGAGAGAGAGAGAGGGAGGGAGAGAGAGAGAGAGAGAGAGAGAGAGAGAGAGAGAGAGAGAGAGAGAGAGAGAGAGAGAGAGATCAGCGAGCAGTCGCATTAGCCACTGAGCCAACAAGCCACACAAAAATATGGATTTCAAAAGTAGTAATTTATATTTTTCATGACTATTTATTAATATTCATTTTATACATACACTTTAACTATTACTTTCATTTTCATTTTATTTTTATGTTGCTTTATAAAAATATGTAAATACAGTTAATAACGCATATTTATTAAATCTTATAATTCACGTCTGTAAGAAACAATTTACTTATGGATGAATAAAGTTTGTTTGTTTGTTTATTTTTATTCCTTTATTTATCTATTTATATTTATTCATATATAACGTATTGTTGGCTATTCTTTTTAAGAGTGTTTTTCTTTTAATGTTAATGGTAAGAATAAATCCTAGGTATCTGTTATAATTAGTTGGATTTATGATTTCGGACTTGTGTATCTCATAGCAAAAAAGTTTGACTAAACATAATTGATAAATAAAATAAAATAAATGGTTAATGAAACAACCAATTCTAAAGTAAAGAATGGTTCATTATGAAGTATCAAACCAATTCTAAAGTAAAGAATGGTTCATTATGAAGTATCAAACCAATTCACTTTTTCTTCTTCAAACAAGCAACTCAATTAAAGAAACTGAAACACAACGAAAAAAGAAAAAGAAAACAACAAAAAAATAAAGATGTGTGAAAGTATTTTATTTAAAAAGTGAAAATCAAAATCAAGCAGTTTTTACACACAAATATTGTGAAACGAAAATTAAAACAGAGTGAAGATAAATAAAATGAGAAAAACAATAATTCAAATCAAAACATTTGCAATAGGAATGTGAAAAAAAAAGAAGAAAAAAATCAAAGTCACAGCAAGACAAACAACATTGAAAGCAAAAAAAACAAAACAAACAAACAAACAAAAAAATAAAGATCAGAAAGTTAAAAATGCTTTAACATGCGTTAAAAAATCAAATGTGTACAAAAATGGGGTTCACAAAATATGCAAAATATAAAAAGGTTAATACAATAAGCGTGAAAATTATATGAATGAACAAATGAGTGAAAACCAAACGTTACAACAATGCAAAATGGAATAAAGCACCGTATGATATCCGTGTAATCCAGGCCGTTGTGAGTAAACACGTTTTTGAAGTGATATTTGAATATACATGAGATTCCCGGCGTTGTTTTTGGCGTCCAGTCTTGCCTTTGGTAACCTAGCTTTATGATGATTTCAAGCAATCATACAGCTAGATAACCAAAGACAAGAACGGAACCTCCCCCTAACCAACCCACCCGCCGGGCTTTGACTCCTTGGACAGTCTGGAGACTAGATGATAAAATGGTGGAAATTAGGGGTATTTTTGGTATAATATAGATATGGGTTTTTGATGAAGGCGGTGGATGGGGGATATTATGATGATGACGTCGATTACGATGAATGTGATGGTGACATT
>NC_088361.1:33088125-33093125 GCF_034508935.2 Berghia stephanieae
TTTGTAGTAGTAGTAGTAGTAGTAGTAGTAGTAGTAGTAGTAGTAGTAGTAGTAGTAGTAGTAGTAGTAGTAGTAGTAGTCGTAGTATTAGTAGAATAGTAGTAATAGTAGTAGTAGTGGTGGTCGCAGTAGCAGCAGTAGTAGTAGTAGTAGTAGTAGTAGTAGTAGTAGTAGTAGTAGTAGTAGTAGTAGTAGCAGCAGCAGTAGTAGTAGTAGTAGTAGTAGTAGTAGTAGTAGTAGTAGTAGTAGTAGTGGTGGTGGTGATAGTATGAGCAGTAGTTGTTGATGTAGTTGACGCAGCAACAGCATCAGCGGCGAGATAGATAAAGGCTACATGAAATAATAGACTTTTATCTGTTTTATTGTATTTCAATAGCCGAATGCTAAAATGTGTTGCTTTATAGCTTTCCATTACAATAGATACATATCTAACATATTATTATTACTTTCGTCACTATCATTAGATGTGGTAGTATAACCTCTTTTCTGCCTTACTCCGAATAAACACGTTTTTAAACAAATGACCAGAAAACTCGTCATTCAGAAACGGACCGATTAAAATAACATTCATCTTATCATCACTCTCAACCTGAGTCTTCCTTATGTTCTTGACAAGATGAGAGTCATTTAAATCGATCGATAATTGAGGGACGAGTTTGCTGGCTAAAATCTTAAAAACGTATTTTTTTAGAGTTAAAGGCATACTGTACCCATTGCCCTAATATAGATGCGTGAATTATTCATCACCCTTCTGTTATTACAGTCATTATTTTGTACTAATCTCCCGCTACCACTGTGTGGTAATCTGATTTCATAACTCTCGAGACTGTCGTAAAATGGCGAAAAGCAACAGTAGTAGTAGTAGTAGTAGTAGTAGTAGTAGTAGTAGTAGTAGTAGTAGTAGTAGTAGTAGTAGTAGTAGTAGTAGTAGTAGTAGTAGTAGTGGTAGTAGTACATCTACCTCTGTTTCAAATTTTCATTCTCAAGCTTTTTAAAGCGTCCGAGCTCAATGCATACGACATGGATCGCCATTTATGTTATACTCCCACTGCATGACCCCAATTACAATGCTGATAATCAGGTGGAAGAATAAATGCAAACAGTGTATTCTTTACATAGTTCTAGACTGAGTTGTTACTTTAAAACAAGATGACAAGAGAGAATAACAGTAGTTTGAAATCAATGTAAAATACACTAGGCAGGGTGAACATCGAAGCGTTCTTTGTTTTATATTTCCGTCATAATAATATAGTCGTCTACTAAATTGTTTGTTTCTTTCTTTCAACTATTTATATCTCATTCGTATCAGTATCGGATGAAAAGCTAACCTTTATCATGGTAAGAATCGATGTCTATTGCCCCTGTTATAACCATTGTCTTCTTTGTCACATTGTTCTAGATAAAAAACAATCTTGGTGCCTCCTCATCGCTTACTAGATACAAGGAATTATTTCGCGTTCAATAGATTCTGTGTGGTAAAATCGGTTTTCATGTAGCAAGGATAGCAATAAAATAGTATTGGTGTCATGCTTGCTTGGAACCATCCCACGATCTATCGTATTTTCAACACAACATACTTCTTCCCCACATTAGAAATCTTTTATTTGTTTGATGGTTGCCAAGGTCCGCCTAACTATTCTTTTGTATTCCATTTTTATCATTATTATTATTATCATTATTAATGATAATGGCCCATGAAACTGGAATCAGACCGTGTCACTTCAAACAATTAAATTGTAAACACAATGAAAGAATGAAAATGAGTAAGACTACCTCCAGAGGTTAGAGCCGGTGATTAGAAAACTCGACAGAAAAACATTTTATAAACATTTTATCATCTTTGCAGATATTTCTGAATCGATGTTCCCCTTAAATCAAACAGCGTAGTCTTAGTCCGAAAATTGCAGAACAGGTTTCCACATCTTTTCCAATGTGATGAATGTACCTTGTTCCATCATCAGACAATTTAATGTAAAAAGCCTATAGCATGATGTTTATCGGAGATAAGCGCTACATAAATGCAATCTTGTTTGTGTGCCAAAGAGAAAGCAAAAGCCTGTTGAGTGATTTTATTCAAATGTGAGCGATCGATGGAGCTCATTAGAAATAGTACTTCTTATAGATTATTACGAACGCGCCTGTTTCCTTTCTTCATTTCCGTCACGTTCTATTAATAAATCAATAATCATTGTTCAAAAAATCTCCAAGATTTTATAATCGATTATCGATAATCAATTTCTTGGACACGCCTATCCTTCCACTTGTTTTAATGGATACTTTCTCTTTCATTGCCATATTTTCAAGTAAATCAATTTAAAGATTTTATCGTATCATCTCTTATAATTATAAATGTCATAAAACATTTCAAGTCCTTTTTGCAATAGATTTTGCATATCGATTTTTTCAACAGTCATTTGTCGTATTATTTATATCGTTCCATAATCAATCATTCACAATGATTTACGGTAAAATTCACAAATCGGTCTAATATTACGACTCATCTGTAAGTTGAACGTTTGAATCCTGCCCGGGTGGGTGGGGGGCAAAATTGAGTCCTTTTAAATAAAAGCCGTTTATTCACAATTTCTTTCCTAGTTTGAGATAAGAAAGAGGCTTTAAAACAAAAGGTGTCAAGTCTGCCACAAGCAACATTGGCAAAAATATTTATATTTTTAGGTGAAAATTTACATTTCAAGAAAAATTCCGTATAAGTCAAGAATGCAGGATTTCTAAATGAATTGATTGTCACTTTAAAGTGATTTATAATTAATAATGCGTGGTGATTTAGTCTCATATCTATTACTTACACAAATAATACTCTTTTCACTCAAACAAGGAACGTAGTGACAGAATTTGAAAAGTCTCCGTTCCTAAAAATATGATGTATACTAATTAAATGTTTTTGATCGGTTTGTCTGGGTTACTATTTATTTCAATCTGTTCCTTAGTCCCCGTCCTTTCCTCACACGGTTCATCCACGTATTTAACCATCATGACCATCAAAACAAACGTGCACATATTTGCAGGTCTGATAACAAATCACAATCACGGGCTTGTTCTAACATTGTTGTATTGAAGGATATTTTGATTTGGTTTTAAAGTATTTCAGTTACATCAATGACCTCAAAACAATTTGTTTTATTAGACTTTTATATTAATACGCGTTGATGAAAACCCATTAACCCAACCCGTACACCCACCCATGGACGTACTTACCAGTTCCTTATTGCACGCTGCACCCACTGACACAACACACGCCATAATTATAATGAATGGCTTATCGATTATATATCTATAATAGTCTATAAATCCAGCTTGAATGTCAAAAGCTATTTGGTGTTCGATTGGAAAAGCTGAACTTTACCTACTTAATAACAAGGAAATGACAAGACAACCCTCTTCCTCCCAACACACACACACACACACACACACACACACACACACATCCCCCAACCCTTACAATCTTTAACAAAAAGTCATAACATTACGGCATTAATATCGATATATAAATCGATAGTAAGACATCTATGAGGGAAAAGAACGAAATATTGAAAACCTTTGTACATTCCATAAAATTGCATAAAAACACGATTCCTGCTGAAAAGTGTTCAGCTGAAGGTGAGTTATTCTTAAAATTAAATGATGGAAATCAGAGAATAACAGTTTCTCTCTCTCTCCTCCCCCCCCCCCCCCCCCCCCTTTTTTTTTTTTTTAAAATGTTCTTCACATATTGAATACAACGGCCACACACTCAGGTGACATACACAGGATGTCGCAAAGTATTAGTCATAATATGTCTCTAACTAGAAAGCCCTACCAGCCATGCCGGCCGAATACATTCTTCCCTCCAACCTCGAGGCAGACATATCATCAAAGCTAATACTCATTACGTCATCCCACAGGGCGTTTCCATCGGACCAACGATCCCAATCGCTCTCATCTACAGGACGTTGTTGCTGACATTCGGGTAACTCAAACATCAATATGACATCAACATTGAATGGAGACTCCTAGTGATTTTGTCTCTGCTGGGAGAGACACCCGGGGCTAAAGATTATATTTATTATCAAACACGAATAAAACTGCGCCTTGTGTTACGCCACTTGCTATTAAACAGTTTCTGTCGCAGTGGGCTGATCGCACGCGGTGATTCTTTGCTTAAAAAATCTTAAGAGACATTTGAAAAAATAAGTCAGTAATATTGCGAGGCGTAGAGCGGAATGACGGAGTGCTTTGACTATCTTGAAATCAGACAATAGTGTAAAGCAAGCTGACAGTCAAGTGAGCACAAGCGGATTTTGTAATTATAATAATATATTATATAATTTAGAGGAAATTTGCAAACAGATTTAGGCTGGGTAGTCGATTAAGAGCGTCTATTAAAAATAAATTAATTAAACTTATTTATCTTACTTCTGGTTACATTATAATTCATTTTAATTATTGTAAAGGATCAACGCATAATTACTGTTTCTGGGGACAGATTTAAAGATTTCAAAAGCGTAAATCGTGGCATGATGACTTAACAATCAATAGGTTCATGGCCGTATTGTCGAAGTACCATCCCAAGCTATTATCTGTTTTAGGTTATTTTACCTTAATTTTACTTTAAGAGTGCACTTTTCGTTTAAAGAAGTAGTCATGCATATTCTTATTTTGATTACAAATTGAACATCTAAGAAAATAGATTGCTCTCAGGAAATCTGCTTCTTCTTTGACCTAAAATTAACAGACCCATAGCCTTTATTGCTCAGTTTGCAGCTGAGGCCAGGGTTATTTTGATCCGTTTTCGAAACAGACCCCAGGACGATTCTCTCCTCGGGATAAACCAAGGGAATTTATCTCGAGAAAGACATCGCTATATCAGCTGGAAAATTATGTTTCAGGGATAACACTGGTAGCTTCATTTTGATTGTCTGTGATTCATACAAATCAGATGATTCGTCCTTTACTTATTTTATTATATTTATATGTATATACTTTTTAAATCTATGTCATGT
>NC_088361.1:33105625-33113125 GCF_034508935.2 Berghia stephanieae
TCCATCAAGCATAAAATCTTCTTTTCCGTAAATCATTTGAAAAAAAAAAGACAGAAAGAGAAGGAGAGAAACCGTTTGTTGAATTGTAAAGGTCAGGTCGATAAACTAGCACTGACGGTAAGAAGGATTTTATCGATTTTTTGTTTAAAAATAAAAGAAAGAAAACGCGATAAAAATAGTAAATATAGATTTACAGTGAAACTCGGTTAAACCATCGTATCTAGGTGAGGTATGTAAGTTGTTGGTAATATGCGATTGTTACCGAGTAAGTTCTTTTAAAAAAACGAATAGTTAAGTTATTGGTCCGTGCTTTAAAGTAACGCTTGATGTCCACAACATACTCTTACCAAACTGTAAGAGTGGTAAAAGTCCTAGATTTGAGAGACCCATTAGCTTTTAAAGAACGTTTAGGTATTTTGGACATTTCAACTGACGCGCAACACACACACACACACACACACACACACACACACATATATATATATATATATATATATATATATATATATATATATATATATATATACACACATACACAATCACACACAATTGTCACAGGTAGAAACCAAAGAGTTTTTCAGAAAGTAAGGAGTCATTCAACCTTATAACAGTCAGCACACAACGTGTGTTCGATTGATCCAATATCACCTTAACCACTCCGTGTTTGTCATATTAGATGTGGGAAGTTGTCAGGATAACAGGAATTTTCATTCGAGTAGCGGGGTGGGAATGTGTTATAGTTGGAGTTGACTGTGATATTGAATTGTAATTACGAGAGTCTAGGCTAATCGGGTTGTTGTAATATCAGGAAGAAGGAAGGAACACGCCAAGAAATCAGGTGATTGGTTTACAAGCTAAATTACTCATATATTTATATTATGTTTTGTCGGGTAATTTTTGTAAATGATGTTGCGAAACACAGAGATAGCTTGATTGAAAGTCGCGTTGTGGTTAAAAATGCTGTCATTTAATAATGAAGAAAACATGGGACGAAATGAGAAAAGAGAGATTAAACAGAACAAAACAAAAAACGGGTATATGCGTTCGTGCGTTAATGCATGTGTGTTTGTTCGTGAGAGAGAGAGAGAGAGAGAGAGAGAGAGAAAAGAGAAGAAAAGAGAGAGAGAGAGAGAGAGAGAGAGAGAGAGAGGGAGAGAGAGAGAGAGAAAGAAAGAAAGATAGAAAGAGAGAGAGAGAGAGAGAGAGAGAGAGAGAGAGAGAGAGAGAGAGAGAGAGAAATAGATAGAGAAAGAGAGAAAGAGAGAGGGAGAGAGCCAGAGAGAGACAGAGAGAGAGAGAGAGAGAGAGAGAGAGAGAGGGAGAGAGAAATAGATAGAGAAAGAGAGAAAGAGAGAGGGAGAGAGAGACAGAGAGAGACAGAGACAGAGACAGAGAGAGAGAGAGAGAGAGAGAGAGAGAGAGAGAGTTTATGTGTGTGAATCATATACGCACATCCCTGCCTGTTTCGTGTGAATATATTTGAATCCAGAGGTGTTGACACGGAAGTATAACAGATCTTCAACACCCAGTTTTCCAAAACGTTCCCATGACAAACTAGGACGTTTGCGTACACATTGTGGCCTTGTTTTTGTTTTCTAGTTTTTACACATAATTTACAATAAAACTTGTGCTAAAAAAAGAAGCATGTATCCAAGCCACACTTTCATGGTGAAATCAGTAATATTGTATGTTATGATGTTATTATAATTAGAATATAATCGAATTCCGCCCTTCAGCTGTCACACTGACCCAATCAAAGTAGTCATAAATTTAACTCTTTTTCATACCAACCCTTCCTCTAAAAAATGATAAAAAGTACCAATATATATATATATATATATATATATATATATATATATATATATATATATATATATATATATATATATATGTATATATATATATATATATATATATATATAAGTGTGTATATATATATATATATATATATATATATATATATATATATATATATGTATGTATATATATATATATATATATATATATATATATTTCTTTATTTATTTTGGTTGTAAATACTTTAAGTTCTATATTATACCGATAGATGTCTCAAACCTTAGACAGACTTTTGGACGCATTTTGGGCATCTTAAGTGTCAACAATTGAAAGTAGAAATATTCTGGCTAAAACGAAAAAAAAAAAAAGTATTTTGTCACAGTAGTGTACAGTATAAATCGTACTTTTAAATCCCTTTTTGAATTTATAAAATCTCATTTTATGAAGATTAGTAATCATAATTTTATAGCCACTGTAGCTACCCCTACTATAGGGGAGGTAACATTCTGAATTTGCACGACATCAACGCTTGTTCTAGTCAATTTGTTCTTGTTTTGTGTGTTATTTATTTATTCATTGTTGTTATTTTTAGTTGTTGTTTGTTTGTTTGTTATTTTATGACCAACCGTCTAAAAAAAAAAAGACAACATGTCAGAGTGAAATTGACGTTGAAATTGAAATAAAAGTCTAAATCCTAGAATAAAATCAATGCTTTCTTCCAGAAAATGAAAATAGTATTTTAACCAGTAACCTGCCGAACCATGCAAAGAGACGTATTTAAACATTTGGTAAGAAAACTCGGCCTTCAAACATCGATCAGCGAGGTCCCAGGATTGAGAGTTTTTGCAAAGATGAGGGTCATTTAAATCGATCGGTATTTGAAGGGTGATTTTCTGGCCAACATTTTAAATACGTGTTTTTCTAGAGTAAGAGTACTGGACTTGTTAAAATGAATATATTAATTGAGGGGAGAAGGTATTCTTTCTTATGTCAAAAAAAAAAAAAAAAGATAAGTAAGATAAACAAAAAACAAAAACAAATCAATCAAACAAACGAAAGACCTGAGTTTGTCTATTCCGATCATCTTAATACAAGTCTCTCTATGTGATATCACATCTACCAGGTTGAGGCAACGTGTCATTCTATTAGACTATTATTGTAAAATCGAAACCCCCGAACTAAAAGAAGATCATCCATGAATTGTACCAGTCTTAATTCTATTTGACACAAAACCAGTTTAATCCCTAGTTGTAAATGAACATAAAGAATACAGAGCTGTGTTGTAAGAAAACATCTGGTTTGTGGGCCTATTGTAACTCAGCATGCCGCAAAAGACTTGTCTTTGACTAGCCTGCGTTCTTCGCGCCACAGGAAACTATTAAACGCGCCCTCATTTATTTATCGAGCATCGGGGATTGCCAGGTTGGCCCTTTAGATTCGAAATTTAGATATAGAGATATTGTAATTTTTGTTTGTTTGTTTTGTTTTGTTTATAGGAGAATTTAGTTGACATTATAGCAATTTTGTCTCTCTAAACAAACATTACTGCATGTTCGTTTAAATAGATCGTTAAATGAATAAACACGGCATCTGCAATCTGATTAATCATTAAACACGTAAAACTAAAAGTATTCCATTTTAATG
The DNA here is from genome assembly GCF_034508935.2 of Berghia stephanieae. Classification (NCBI taxonomy): domain Eukaryota; kingdom Metazoa; phylum Mollusca; class Gastropoda; order Nudibranchia; family Aeolidiidae; genus Berghia; species Berghia stephanieae. The sequence goes on from NC_088361.1 coordinate 33,109,067, forward strand.
TCTCCATACTTTTTCGAGATGAGTTGTCGAAGAAAAACAAATAGAAAAAGAAAATTATATACTTCCACGTCTTTGTACGAGTAGCTGGTATTTTTTCACGTGGTCCCTGGAATATTTCTAAGCCTTGTTTCGCATATTTTACAAAAAACTAACTGGCATCTCTTCCCAGCATGCAATCAACTCATTCCGGTGGGTATTGGGTGGTTTTCTGAAGTGGTGTACGGTGTACTTAATTACTCTATGAATAGCGAGGCTGGAAGAGACCCCAAACTTGCCCTAGATAGAAATAAAAAATATGAGTTTATCTCTGCCGAGATCAAACTGTTATAAACGTTGTGAAATTCTAGAATCGTAATTAACGCTGCATTGGAAATGTGTGTGAACGTTATCCGCTAGACGGTGGAATATCAACGATGAATTGAAGGCTCTTTTTACAAGCTGACAACAACAGACAAATGGCTGACGGTGAATAGAATTACACAAAGCAAAGGAAGTCACATTACAATCTATAATGCATTATCATAATCTAGTAATTTATTTTAAAAGAGCGGCTGGCATTGCAATTCGTAATATTCTGTTGTATTGAAATTAATTATTATGACGCTTTGTTATATTGATGCTCTAAGCTGTTTTCCAATACAAAAAATGATCGGGGGAGGGGGGGGGGGGGAATGACAAATAATTTTAGGGTCATGTCACAATTGGAGAATAGAATTTTATTGATTAGGACTCTTGTCGCCAAAAAGAACAATTTAATTTAATTCCTTTCACGTCGACCCTAACCATAATAATTATATTTTAAATTAAGGACTTGGAAATTGTGGAGTATAGAAAGATTGAATGACGGACATCAAATGGGCTTTGAATTGGGGTCATCGTCTATTGATCGTAATCAATGGACACTGCTTTAAACTGTAAATGACAATATAAGTGAAAACTAAAAGTTAAAGTGTCGAATAAAAAAGAAAAGAGGGTTTTACATTGAATATGTGAATATCTCTTAATAAATTGTTTTACGTTGAATAATACATGTTGGACATACAACAAACTATCTGGACATTCTTATATTATGTTACTCTCTCATTGCAATATCAACAGAGAATTCGATATTTTCCTTCTGCCTTCAGTGATACATGTCCTGCTCTGGAAATGCAGTAACCTATTTTGAGAGGATGCCTACCACGTTTGATGCAAGATTAGATCATATAATATAAGCGGCCTATCAAATCACATTGATAATGTAAAGATAATATATGAATAACTGATACGAACATCTGTGTTTGAATATGAATGAACGTTAACTTCAAATCCAAACAGCCACCCGCATTGATTGACTCGCGATGACAATGATGAGTCAATATTTGATGTGCATAACGACCTGAATTTTGTTGAAATGTAAACACTAACATTACAATGCGTTGTCAGAATGACGTTTTTCATTTTGTGTGAGAACAGAATTATGATTTGGCTGTTTGTTCCCCTTGCTTTCCTTATAAAGGAAACATGCACAGCCAAAATGTATGGAAACACTCCAAGACTCGTTCCATGAGTAGGTGATCATATGCGCTTTTTAAAAAAATACCTTTATGATTAATAAAACATTCAAAAATTCGCTAAAATTTGAATTAATTAAAAATCAGCATTCTAGCTGGAAGACGCGATTCCGAGAAACCACAGTAATCGAAGGTTTAAAGAAAAACTTTTGAAGTGTTTGCATACGCTCCGCTTTTCCAAAACACTTCACTCCCATTTTGAACGTATTCACACTGTATTGTGTAGATGTCGAGCGTATTGGTTCAATGACAATTTTTATTTGATTGTTAAAAATATGAAACATTTCGACTATATCAATATTTCAACATCGATCATATTATCAATTCATGCATTTGGTTTACGGCCCCTCCTTTCGTTACAGCTTTATAGACCGTATTCTATTTCACATGACGTGATATTTCGTCCTTGTAACCAAAGAAACGACTATCATGAAGTCCTATACGTATACTTCATTGCCGTATTTTGAGATACAGTACCATTATAATCCTATTTGAGAAAAAAAAAAGATTTCATATTTTGTTCTTATCGGGGAGTCAACTCAAAATACGTGTGCAAAGAAGGGAATAATCGCTTAAATACTTAATGAGAATAATAATGTTCAATTTGAAGAATTTTAGAGATAGATCTATTTAGTCCTAAATTCACGTAACACGTGATTCACCGTCTTAAAGCGGTATTTATTATGTCGGGTTGAAACAAACGCTGAAAATTGAATTTTGGGCCAAAAATGTGAGAATTGTGTCAAGTAAATTTGTTTTGTTGTTGAAAAATATATTTTCTTAAGAAACAAAAAATAAAATAAACAGTCAAAATTCTGATTATTTATAAATTCACTTTCCTAGATCTGGTAAAGTCAAACATAACCCCAGATTGATGCGGAAGATGACATATATGCATGATGAAGAGATTTTTAAAAATGCAAGAAATTATGATTCGAATAATATTTAGACTGGCCGTTAAAGGGTTAAGTCTACTATTAAATAAAGTTTTGAAAAACGGTACATTCAAAACAAGTTCATTTTCCGCACGAGTTGTTCACCGTGTGAGAGGTGGAGGGGAGAGAGAGAAGAGGCACACACACACAAATACACACACACACACACACACACACACACAGAGAGAGAGAGAGAGAGAGAGAGAGAGTGGGGGGGGGGGGGGAGATAGGATAGAGGGGCTGTGAGAGGGGGGAAGGGACGGTGAGACATTCTTAATGGCGGTTTACAACGCCGGTTTAAACGTCAAACGTTTTACAGCGTAGTCTGACCAAAGATATCTTATTTCAAACATTGATGACTTTTGATGAAGCTCAAGTTGTCTATCGTTCTCAAACCTAAGTCTTCTTTGAAGACTAACTCACGTCCTTCTTTGAAGTTTCAATTTTATGATTTAAAAACAAAATAAGTTAACGGTCATCTTGATTCATTGATATTAGAAGTTTTAAAAAAATATCCTTGCCAAAATATTTTAAAAAATCTGTTTTGTCTTTGTTCAGCCTTTTTGTACTCTAAATTATGATTTATTGTTTGTTGATATTAAAAAAAGATGACGCGGGAACACATGAAAAGCGACACATGTGCTAGGCGTGTTTGTTGACGGCCGATACGGTCCAAAAATTCTCCCGCGGTGACACAGCTGTGCTGAAGTGGGCGTTGATGATAACGATGATGATAATAATAATAATAATAATAATGGAAAATAATAATAATGAGAATATAATGTGATATTAGAACAATATTATTGAACAGGGGGTTTCGTATGACTGTTACAACAGCTATCTAAATCATTAATGTGATATCTAGCACACGCGTTGCAATTGCAAAGGTATAGCTTTAATCATCCTATCTTTTTGTCATCAAATATTAATGATAGTAGGAATGAAAAAAATCATATTATTCAAACAAAACATAAAATGTGTGTGTGTGTGTGTGTGTGTGTGTGTGTGTGAGGAGGGGGGGGGAGGGAGGGCGGAGGAGAGAGGGGAGATCACTTTGCTGTAATTTCAGTGCTCATTTCTACTAATTTCTAATCATGCTGAAGCCGTTGATTCACTTTAATTTAACGAATGTTATGTAAAGGCATAGACCACATTGCAATATTATAAGATTCTACCCCCCCCCCCTTGCCCCACAAAGATACAAAGTGTATGTTGCACTATACATGTTTAAAATAATCATGAAATAATCGGTGCTCACAATTGTTTTGGATTTCTTATCAAAGTTGTAGCTTGTTTGCTTATGTTTTGTAGAGAAAAAAAGAGGAAATTAAAAAAAGGCAGATATCCCTAATGATTGTCTTCGTTTGTATGTACATATAAATTTGTGATGAAATGTATAACGATTAATCTACAGGTGGAAAATGAAAGTGTAAAGTCGCCTACACGGTGTTACACTTAGATAAATAGACAATCGGCACATGGGTCGCATTGCTGGTATGTCTCTCTCGATGATAATGGTACGACAGCAAATCAAATCAAATCGAATCCCACTTGTTAAGGGTTAATAGAAT